>NC_135999.1:21579006-21805117 GCF_048128805.1 Centroberyx gerrardi | reverse complement strand
CATACATACATACACTCGCGTACAGGCACACTGTCTCATTCAATCACCATGCAGGCCTACGGCGCCTTAGTGAGATTGGAAGAGAAAAGCGCACAGGGAGAGGTGTCGTAACATCTCACAACATTACTGTGAACGCTCCGCTCTGTAAGGAGCCGGCGACTCGTGAAATAATTCAGTACATCACGGTGTGAGGTAAGCCAAGCGAGGGATCATGAGAGAGAGAGAGAGAGAGAGAGAGAGAGAGAGAGAGAGAGAGAGAGAGAGAGAGAGAGAGGAGAGAGAGAGAGAGAGAGAGAGAGAGAGAGAGAGAGAGAGAGAGAGAGAGAGAGAGAGAGAGAGAGAGAGACACCACTGTGGCCTCATTCAATTAAATTTTATTACATTTGTATGAATATATGTGATTTAATGTGGATTATGCCTGAGTGCCTTGTATTGAAAGGATTGGAGAAGTTACTCTCATTCCATGTACATCTGAACACACACACACACACACACACACACACTTCAGCTCACTTTTCTGCCTCTGTTGCTATAGTCACCCAATTCTCTCTACCTCCCCTGTTCTAAATCATGGACGTAGCGCTCCCTTTATACCATGAGCCCTTGACTTAATTCAGTTCAGTTTTACCTCCCATTGTATGTCATCAGTAGTGCCTTTAGTTCCTTTATGGTCTGCATAGTTCTACACATTGCCTTCCATCTGTAACTTAAACATGCCAAATCGTTGTATGTCATCTGTTTACACCTAAGGAGCTATTAGTGAATTTCCATATCTAATCATAGACGTTGCAAGTAAACAATCCAGCACATCTCTTCTTTCATACAGTGATGAATGACAAGGCAGCACCTCCATTATTACTCCGTAATCAACCCCTTTGGGTTCATATGTACAGTACAAAATGTGTGTGTGTGTGTGTGTGTGTGTGTGTGTGTGTGTGTGTGTGTGTGTGTGTGTGTGTGTGTGTGTGTGTGCCTATGTGAGTGTATCTTGAGGTGAGGATTGTGGCAGGCATTGTTTCATGAATTTCATTAGCGAGGGGAAAATAATTTCCTTGCCAGCTAGTATTTTAATTCAGCTATTGTTGTTAATCCAAATTTAATATGCTGAAAATGATTACAGTGACAGTCTAAGAGTAGAAGGGGGTGGCAAATCTCTGCAGTGACTTAAAGCGTCTCTCTCTCTCCCCCTATTGTCATTCATTTTCCTTTCCTTCTCTTCCTCTTTTCTTTTTCTTCTCCTCTCTCCATCAAATACTTTCTGTTTATCCCCTACTCTTTCCTCCATGGCATCTCTCCTTTTACCCCTCTCTATCACATATTGTATGAACACAAACCACTTTCATCTTCCACTGGCTTTGTAAACAGTGATCAGAGTGAATAGTTCAGTAATGTTGATACTCCTGCTTTGAAGAACGGAACTAGAGTGTAAATTCATGCATATGAGATCACTGTTGGATGTAGCTATTCCCATTTTGTGAATGTTCAGGATAGCAGGCATGGATATTGACTGAAGCAGAAGCTTCGGCAGAGCATAAAGTAATCTACTGCCATATTGCACTTTATTTTATTCCATTCTACCTTTTTGTAATGCATCAATTGTATGAATGAGAATTACTTATTTAAGGCTGTTAACTTGAATTTGCAGTGCATCCTTTTTTAAAGTTTAACAATAAACTTGATTGTTAATGTATCCTTGAACACGAACAGTGATAGTTCCAATCAAATTGGATGAGAAGAGAAAGTGATTTACGTCATTTTCTAAGCAAAAGGTCTGTCAGTGCATATATGCCCAAGCATTTTTCCCCTTCTTGAATACATTCTTTTAACACAAAGGCCCATCTTTGCAAGGCTTAGGAAAAGAACAAGTATTCTTTGAAGATAATTGATAGAGCTTCTGAAGGTGAACCTCAGAGCTTGTGTCCATTGAAATTTTAAACATCTTTCACACTTCTCTACAAACTTTGAAGTTCAGCAGAGGTTACAGTCATGCTTTATTTTCCCCACACAGCGAGGTGGACACTCTGTGTATTTTCTTTATACAAGGGATAGTGGGAAATCTGAGAAGGGCACCGCAGGCGTAAACTTGTGACAGGGTATGTGTCCAGGCCTGTAGGGGCAAGTGAAGCTTCAGACGCACAGGAATAGAGTTCTAAACAGCATGTGACACACACACACACACACACACACACACACACATATACTGTATATATATAGCACCTTCACCTTTCCAGGAGCCAATTTCTAGACTGAGCGGAGAATGAGCACACTGTAAATTAATAATATTTCTAAAACACTTAACTCTTAACTGACCTGGCAAATGGCTCGTTCAGAATCTGACCTGAATAGTAAAGCCATTCTTGTCTGTTTAAATGTCGGCCTACAAGCAGTTGAGAGTTGAATTCAATCAGAACAAGTTGAATTCAATCAGAAGTGCAGTGAAGGATATGACCATGGGCGTCATTAGCGAACCCCATCTCTATGAATCAGCCAGTTAGACATCCAGAAATTATAATCAAGGTGACAGAGACAAACACCCCATTGACAAACACCTGGATGAGGTCGCACCCCGGGCATAGTAAGTACCATGGTGTGTGTGTTTCTGTGTGGTGTGTGTGTGTACCACACCTGGGTTTACACAGCCTGCAGAGCACATCCATTGCTAATAAACAGCACTCCCTTCTGTGAGGTCAGAGCACATCCATTGCTAATAAACAGCACTCTCTTCTGTCCCACTCCATTAATCATCTGCCTCCAAGTTTAGGTTTTTATGCCACAATCTTTTTAAAAAGGGATTAAGCCGCTTTTACGCTCTCATCACAGGGAGACACTCTGCCTTGTTAAGTCCCCATGGGGACTTAAACTCTTCAAGCAGGTGTAAATTAGTGCTTTCTTTCTCTGTTTGATTTACATCCAGTGATTAAATGAGGTGAGAGCAAGAAGAAAGCTTACATCAGCAGCTATGGAGATCTTTAAATGCGGACCTGTTATTTCACCACAGTCTAAATCATTCAGAAACTTTTTAGTCTCCGCCAGATTATTTCTATGACACCAACATTTCTTGGGTTTACTTCCTAGACAAGCATCAAAGGGAGTAGTAATGGGTGTCAAGTCAAATGGCCTAGCTCTAACTCAGATAGTTATCACATCCAGTGGAAACATTGCATTGGTAGCAGGATGGCTTCGTGGTTAGGGGGTCCATCCCACAACAGAAAGGTCGAACGTTGGATCTTTTGTTACAGCAAGAACCACTGAATCATCAGCTTAATGCCTAAAATGCAATTGTAATGTAAATATGGGATTTCTAGTATTTCCATCGACAATAGAACAGTTGTGGTTCCCTAGGGCACACCTGGAGCCATTTAATAGACAAAAACATTCATAATACAACAAAGCACCAAAAAAAAAAAAAAAAAAAAAATCATGACACAAGAAGCCATTTTGTGAACCATCCTAGATTGTGATAGCTTGTAAAAAGCCTTCAAAAACACTTCTGTTCCCTGCTCATTTTAAAAAAACAAAAAATAAATAAAATGGAGAGAGAAAACAGGAAGGTCTTGCCAAGTCTGGCAGGCAGGGTAGACAAGCTAATTATCCCATGGTGTTTGGAAGCTAAAGTGCTGATTGACAATCACAGGACTGCTCTCAGGGTGTGTAGCTATTAGGCTGAGAGACAAGGGCTGGCCAAAAACACTGATCGCTGTGGTCACGACAGCCAAGCCAGATCAACCAGCAGCAGCAGCCTACAGAGGTCTGACAAACAGCGTTAAAGGACAATTCCATCATAATTTATCCAATCAAAACATACGAGCAGAGCAGTTTTAGATGAAATGTTAGACTTCAAGTATTGTTAGACTAGAATGGAAAGGGCTAGAAGAAAATAAAGAGGGATATCTTAAATCATGCATAGCACTTTGGGTATGAGTCACAGTAGCAAATTTAGATGTTAATGAAATGCATGGGCGAAGGATGCGGCTTCGCTGGACATGACCACAAGCAAGCTTACTTAGCATTGTGTCAAGCTAGACATATCCTTGTACTGGTTTATTGAATGACAGACACTGTGTTAGGCTAAGAAAATGTGCTGGTCAAACTTGTGCCTGGTACTCTGACAGTGTCTGAAGAGAGTATTAAGAGTTGAGAGTATGTCTGTCAAACGTAGACAGAATGATGATGGTGTTGGCAATGATGATGGTAGAAGAAGAAGAAGAAGAAGACCCTAACCCTAACAACAACAACAACAACAACAACAACAACAACAATTAAAGAAGAGGAAGAAGAGGATCAGAATGGACAGATACTGTATGTAAAATGTGGTAATAACATCAATTGGTGTGTGTGTGTGTGTGTGTGTGTGTGTGTGTGTGTGTGTGTGCCTGGCTTACCTTATGTAACCTATTTAGGCCAGTTATATGAGTCCTGCATTATTCAAAACTCTATATTAAGCATATAGGTTCAATCAGGCTCATTTATTTTTCTTTGTGTGAGATCCATGCACGGCATGTTGCGACAGATTTGCCAATCTTTGACTATTCATCCAAGTGGGTGTAATTGAACTGCTGGGGTCCCGCAATCTACTGCTAACAGCAGCACCTCCCATCCCCCCCACCACCCAAGCGTAATAGACTTTGAAAACTTAAAGTGGCTGAAATTTGAATCATGTATCCAATCTTGCACTCTAACGGCAAATTTTTGCAATTACCCTCCTCACACATCTCTCACTGACTGGGGTTAAGGTGGAAGGGGGTATATGTAATGCATACAAGGTCCCCATCTGGATGTAAATACGCCTGTTCTTTTAAATGAACGGCTTTACAAGCACAAAAAAGCCATCAGAATCCTCACACCTCTGCCACCCTCCGGCAATGTAATCACTTTGTGCATTGGATATTGCATTTATTTTTTAATATTTCACTCTGCCCGTCTCTTCGTCTCTATTTCTACCTCGGCTTTCTCCCCTCCATGCATTCCATTTTCATTCGGACTCTAAATGGCATTTCTTTCCTAGAAATTAGATATCAGCCCAGCTGTCCCTTATTATTTCAAACCAGAAGTGAGGACTCCAGCTACGACCTAGATTCTCTCTCTCCCCCCTCTCTCTTCTCCCCCTCTTATTCTCTCCATCTCTTTCTCTTCTCCCTCTCTATCCCTTTCTCTTTATCCCTTTTATCTCTGTCCTTACCTCTCCCCTCCCTCTCATCCTCAGCTCCTAGGCCTTACCTCCTCTCCTGCCCTACCTATCACTGGCATTAAATCAAATGGAACACATTAAAAGTGGCACGCGCAGCAGACAATGGCTTTTATGATTGCCTGCCGTGTGCGGCCTGGTTGTGCTGCACAGCCCCATAAAATGCCATTTGTATCACCTCATTTCATAGGGCCTTACGACACAGAGGAACCAGAGAGCGAGAGTGAGAGGAGAAACCGAGAGCAAGCAGAGATAGTGGGTTGAGCGAGGAGAGAGGAATAGGGACAGGAAGAGGAGGGGTGGATGTGTGTGTGTGTGTGTGTGTGTGTGTATGAGAAAGAGGGGGGTGACAGAGCAGGGAATGAAAATGGGGTGACGGTGTATCAGAGAGGGAAAGAGAGAAGAGGCAAGAGAGGGGAAGAGAGAGAATGAGAAAAGGGGAAAGAGCAGAGAGTCACAGAGGGAAATGAGATAGAGAGAGAGAGGGAGAAATAAAAAAAAATGGGATGAAATGGCCAAAGAAAAGCAGAATGTGTGCAAGAGAGATGGAGGCAGACCGAGGGGAGGGGGGGTAGGGAGGTGAGAAATGAAGGTAAAAATGGAGAGAGGGCGAGCGAGGGACAGGCAGAGAATGAGCCCAAACCGAGAAGAAGGAGAGAGAGAGAGAGCGGGAAGGGAGAAACGAATGAATAGGGACAGTGAGAGGAGTGGAATGGAGAGAAATAGGTGTGAGGAGGAAGAAAGGGCATGCAGAGGAAATGGGGATAAATGGACCGCAATGCAAAGGTAGAAATGCCACGGGAAGAAAAGGGGAGGTGAGAAAAGAGGTGAGAAAATGATATTGGTGAGAGAGAGAGAGAGAGAGAGAGAGAGAGAGAGAGAGAGAGATTGATGGAGAGAGTGAAAGAGAGAGAGAGGAAGGGAAAGAGAGAGTTGTTTAGTGATTGAGATTAGTCCAGAGAGCCCAGACACTATTCAAATAAGAACGAGCTGCCAGGACAACTATGAGGATTTAGAGCAATGAGAGATATAGAGCAATCGAGAGAGAGATGATGAGGGTACATCTCCCTCTCTTCTCGCTCCCTTCCTCCCTCTCCATTAGTACAGTGAGCATATTGGGCTTATTAAATTCTAATTGTCTGTAATGGCCGCCCAGGCTCTCTGAGGCACCATGTGACAGTGTGAGAGTGAGCGGAGGTATTTGTTTTGCTAATTGGAAACCGTTCAGCTCCCTTAAGTGTTCTGCTGTTTGCTGCTGCTCCGGGAACGACTGATAAAACAGCGGAGCGATGGATAGATTGTGCAGGTACTACAGAGAGAGGGAGAGAGAGAGAGAGGGGGGAAGGGGGCGGGGGGGGGTTGTTTGGGGGGGTGGTGTAAGAGGAGCACCTTGGGGGTATTTACCGGTGAGAAGGAATATGAAAAATCAATGAGGACATAATGAGCTTCATTTAGAAAGTTGTCAGACAATAGCGAAGGGCTTGTTTAGCATGCTGGATCCACTGTAGGAGACAAAGGCCGTTTACGTGAGACACCACATATGTGTTTCTAAGGTTTCCCACAACATTAGGAAGGAAGGTAAGCAAGACGTTCTATTCTGAGATTCCACTGGACCAGTCTCGAGCATGAATGGTCATATTAAAAATGTATATTGTTGCTACTGTTCAGTTAGCAGTGCAGTATTGTGACAGACAACACTGAGCGTGAAGATTTTTATGTGCAATCCCAATGTACCATTTGAATAACATTGCATGGCCTTACTTAAACATTCAGTTAGCCTCTGTATTGGTGCTACAGTACAGCATGCCTGTATAGCAGTGTTTATTTTCTACTGTGACTTTTCTTGACCCCCCAGTATCTCCCGCGTCCTTGCAGCGTCCTTACACACAGCATGCCTCGGAAAGCCATTTAGAGTTCTTTACCCGTTCTCTATACCTCCTCTCCACTCTCGCTATCCTTTCCTTCCTCCCTACGGCAATCTAAGCAATGGAAAGACCAGAAGGTGCAAAGAGGTGCAAAAAGCTTCTACCGTGTTTCCATATGGCCTTGCTTCCGCTGAGCCACACACACACGTGCAGGGGCGCATGTACACACACACACACACACACACACACACACGCACACACACATACATGCTATAAACAATAAACATGCAGGTACACACACATACATGCACGCTCACTGTATTTCCAGCCTAGCGAGCAGTTGCCATTGACCTGCAGTTGCAGGTCAATGGCATCCACCTTCCTCAAGTACATGAACAAACCTTTGTGTTGTCAAATTCATCCAAGGTGGAAACATAACAATTACAACTTCCCTCCTTTCAAAGTTGCCCTCCATCCATCGATTTGTATCCCCTGTAATCTTGCCAGGGCTCAACTTTTTATTTTGAGAGTAATTTAGCTTCAGCGATAGTTTTTAATTCTTGCCAGCCAATGAGTCAATCATGGCAGTCAATTGAAATGTTTTCTCCCTGTGGATTTGTGACAAATATCCCCTTTCCCGGCTTGTGTGGGAGTCCCATTAGAAATAAACAGGAGTGCTTTTGGCTGCCTTGTCTCCTTTCCCCCCAGTGGCTTTTTAAGTGCTACTGCGTTATTTTTACATTGTTGTGTGTCAAGGCTTAGACGGATAGGTATGACTGGCTGTTTGGAGACATGGAGGCAGGTCCCGCAGCGATTTGTCTCGCCGGTTGTTGTGAAGGTGTGCATGGTGATGGGAGGGGGTGTGAAGATCAAAGTGAGTGTGTGTGTGTGTGTGTGTATGTGTGTGCTTCCATGTCCAATTTGTATATGTACGTATTCGAGCATTTGTGTGCGCCTGTATGTGCGCATCTGTGTGTGTGCATGCACGCACATGCATGTGTGTTCAGGCATGCTTTTCCCCCTTGATTTTAAAAGAGATGCAGCCCACTCCAGGAGAAAAGGCAGATGTACAGCAAGACTGAGACTGAGGCAAAGGGAATGTGAATTGAGAAGCAGTGGGAATACATTTTTGGAGAACACATTTGTTTGAATCAAAATAAATGACATACCGTGATAACATATGGCGGAATACACACTGAACTGAGGCCTGTCGATGATAATAAACGATGGATGTCTGAGAGACAATAGTCAACTGTCATCGCTACAGAAATATAACGTATTCCACAGACATACACATGCACTCAGGCAAAGACAGAGAACAAAAAAGAAAATGCACATGCACACACACACACACACACTAGCATGTGCGTATACACACAGCCAGAGATGACAGCCGTACCATAACACTTACTTTCACTTTGGTTCTTAAGAAAGCATCATAAAAGTTCCACATTTTGAACACACCATCACTTCCACACACTTATTGTAAGAATTTGGAACAGTTTTACCACCCATGACTTTACCAGTTCACCACAACTTCCCTGTACCTTAGCTCCTCCCTGTACAGCTGCATATCTGCGCCCTGTCAAAAAAAGACAAAATACTTTTCAGAACCATGACTTGGTAATCCCCAATTAGACGCAATAATACTATTTAGAGAGCAGCTGTCCCCACACGCACCTAACACACACATACAAACACACACACACACACACCCAGCCAAGTACACACAATGCACTCATGCACATGCACACACACACACACACACACACACATATTGTACAGACACACACACACGCGCACATATGGTACAGCCTGCTCTGCTCTGCTAGAGCGTGTTAGCCACCTCACCAGATGCCTGCTGGATAATCTAGGTGCCATGAAGCGATGCTCTGCCAGCCAGTGTCTGTGTGTGTGCGTGTGTGTGTGTGCGTGTGTGTGTGTGTGTGTGTGTGTGTGTATACTGTTGGCTGCCAAGGTGTGGACTAAAAACTTTGCCAAACGACTTGTCAAGCTCCACTTGGGTTAAGGCATCCTTCTTGTCCGGTGTCTCTTCTCTCTCTCTCTTTCCTTGTTCTTTCTTCCCCTCTTCCTTTGTCCCTCTCTTTTATTCAATCTCCATCTCTCTCTTTTGCCCCTCTCCTTTGTCTCCCTGCTCATCTCTCTTTCCCTATCCTTTCCCTTCCTGGAAGTCACCCCAACACCTGTGTCTTCCCTCCCCAGCCTCTATGCCTCCTGGCAGCACATGTGCTGCCTAATCTGCTGTCCACAAAAACCTCAAGCTGTAGCCCCTAATGTCTATTTAGATTGCTATAGATTATGTTGATGGCAGACGCTTCATTTGGAGAGGGCTAAGTGAAGTACAAACAGAGAATGCATAAAGAATGTTTCTCACAGGATGAAGCTATTGTCTAAATTGAAAAGGGTGAATCCACAACTACAACAGTATGTTAAAATTCTGAGAATTTAAATTCTGGTTTGAGTGATTTCCATTATGGCTACTGCATATGCATTGCATTTGCGCGCGCACACACACACACACACACACACACATCAGCATACACACACAAACACACCCACACCTCTGCATAATTTCTGTAACAAGTAGCCACTTATTTACAGCAAATCTGCTTTGCCACTTAACTCCTTCCCTCGCTCCGGCAGCCTACCGCAGTGACAGTCATTGTGCACGTTCCTCTCAGAGCTCTTCAAGCCACTCTCTCTTCCTTTTGAATTATCTCTCTCTCTCTCTCTCTCTCTCTCTCTCTCTCTCTCTCTCTCTCTCTCTCTCTCTCTCTCTCTCTCTCATATGCCTCACTTGCTCTCTCTCTATGTTCTCTCCATGTGAGTGACTGAGTGACGACAGAATCACTAATTCATCCCTAAACTGGATCAGATGCCTCAGCTAGGCCTTTATATGCAGACTGTTAGACCTTGTTGTCGCTGTGACAAATTGTTCTTGGTAGATAAGACTTCCAGAGATGCTAATGTTTTTAGCCAGAGGGCTAGCGTGTGTGTGTGTGTGTGTGTGTGTGTGTTATTGTACCATCAGCAGTGTTTCCCCACAATATGAAACGACTAGGGTCTTGGAACTGCTTGGCTAAATATAATGAAACAACATCATTATGGGCTCTGCTAACGAACCAGAGTTAATTAGACACAAATAGATTGTTGTTAATATGATGACGGTCATATTTTTCTATGTGAGCGAAGCACTTACGTGTATATTTATGTTCTTGAAAAGACAACAAGCAGTAGTGTAAATGATGGGGGTATATTGTATATGTCACTTGATAATAGCTTCATGCTGGGTCTGCCATAACATGCACCATATATTTCAGAAAACCAATTGTATTATTCTGTGCTATATCCACTGACCCCCTGCGTTGCTTGGCTTCACAAATACGTGATAGTCAACCAACCTTGAAGAGCACATCAAGACAAATGGTTTACCTTACAGCAATGAGCAAGTCACAAGGCCGTTATTCAGACAATTGCGCTGTACATAGGAGGTTTATGCTATTTGCAGGTTGTACTGTATATCTACATAACATGTCCACATGTCTGGGCTGGAGGACAAGTCAATTTAATTTCATTCAATTCAAAGGAATATTCATTTGCTTCCAGAGTACAGAAGTATCCGGTGTCAAGAGCTTCCACTCTTCTAGCTATGGTAAAAGTTCAGCTCTTGAAGAGACTGCATTTAAGGAAAGTATTAGTCAAGAGACTAAAATGATGTATTAAATGGTCCTTCTCGTAATGTATCCAGCGTCCGTCTGGTGGTAGGGACTCTAGGTTTTACACACAGCAACATAAATCCCTTTAAAGCGACAAGGTATAAATATGCATTTTGATAATAACAAAAGCATTGATTTTGACATAAACATTCAAGGTTCCCACAAGATCATTTGAAGTGGAGTTGTGGCTTCGAACAAACTATAAAATAAACCCCACCAGTGGGTTGACAGTGAGGCTCTTTAGGCCGGTTTTAGATTTTATTTCACTGAAAAGCATCCAAAAGAAACCAAACAACATCTTTAATGATTCCTCACATTTGCTTAAAAAAGCTAATATTTATTTAAGATCATCTAGGAGAATAACACCATCAACAAGCAAGTGGGTCAACCCCAAATGTCATTCCATAGGCATTGATAATACATAATGGGATCAATATTTTGTTTGTTTTCGTTTGGTTATGTTTCAGTGTAGTTTTGGCAGTTTTAGTTTTGTTTATATATTTATTTGTTTTCTTAGTTACGTTTTTATTTAGTTATTTTAGAATTTACAATTTTTGGTAAGGGTGATACTTTTAAAGGTACAATGATAAGAGTTCAGAACATACATTTGTTATTTGTATATTAAATTTCACTTAGCTGAAATCTTGTGAGTGTAAGAAATTATATTCCATCCCTTTACTTATTTATGTCAGAAAATGAAGGCATTATTTCCATTTGTTTATACCCTTTCAGACTGTTTGAAGTGTTTTACAATTACAGGCCAGACAGAGCAGACAAATGATGTTGACGGGGAGGCAGGCCAAGTGGAAGACAGAAAGGAATTGTACTCTCCCTAGTTTAAATGGAAAATATCAAGCGGTATTCAACCGATGACTGTAATTTAGCCAAAACCTCTTCAGAGGTACTTGACAAGACATATTAAACAGGGCAGCTGCTTTTTGGAAAACAAAACAACGACAACATAATTTTAGCTGTGCTACAGTACTTCGGGAGAAACCGCTTTTCATTTCAAGTCAGCACAGAAACTGTATTTAAATTGGAATTCAGCGATGGAGAAATGTTTTTCAATTAGGTGGCATAAAGAAGGGACAGTGTAAGTCTTGAGGTTAAGGGGGCAGATGGAGGCCCGACAATCAGTGTTGAGGATTGAGAAAAGATTGGAGACGCAAGGTTGTGGTCAGAGGTTTGTTGGGTGGAGTCCCCACAGCTGGAGACCAAGGGAGATGGGTGAATGTTAGCACTTCTTGTATTGCTTTCACCCCATAACTACCACTGATGAGCCAATGAACTGGACACCTTCAAACTGCTCAAGTGGATTTACTCAGCGGACGAAAATGCCTAGAGATAGAACATATCCTCTCCTACAACTCCCCAGAGACAGAAAAGTTACTTTCTCAGTCAACTTTGCCTGCATACATAAGGGTTAAAAAAAAAAGGCAGAGACTCCCTTCAAACACACACACACACACACACACACACACACACACGCACAGCACCACACACATATAACATACAGGCAGGCAGTCTGACAGACAAGGTTGGAGAGAATAGAAGTGGGCAGGTTCAGTGATTCCGGTGTCAGAGGCGGTCTGAACGCTCTCTGTGTCTATCCTCTCTCCACTAGACCTTACATGGCAGTTCTCCTCTCCAGGGTGTTCTGGGAAGACAGGAAGGGCGAGGGGAGGAGCGGAGCGGAGGGATGAGGGGGAAAGCATGATGGCAGGTACTAGGGGATTGTTCCAATGCCCTTGACATGAGGGAAACACTGGAATAAGAGAGAACAAGAGCCAACGAAGAAGGGGGATGAGAGAAAAGTGAGCCTGAGGAGGAGGTTGTGTGTGTGTATTTGTGTGTGCGTTCATGCATTTGTCAGTGTGTGAATGTATGTGTGTGTGTGTGTGTGTGTGTGTGTGTAAGAGCATGTGTTTTTAGATGTGTGCATGTGTATATGTGTGTGGGTGTATGTGAATGTATGACTAATTGTGTGTGCGTGTGGCATGTGTGTGTGTGTGTGTGTGTGTGTGTGTGTGTGTGTGTGTGCATTGTAAGTAGCGGCAGCCTTGTAGGAGGATGCGAAACCAAACCTTGTGTATTCTGTGCGATGAAAGGTTCTGACAGTGTTTGTGTGTGTGTCCAGTATATGCATTTTTCTGTGTGAGTGTGTGTGTGTGTGTGTGTGTGTGTGTGTGTGTGTGTGTCTACTGCCCAAACCCAGTGTGAGTCCCAGACCAGGGCTTTTCTTTGGGCTAGCAGATGTTTTGCTCTCACCTTGCCATACCTCATAAAGCGTGATGGCTCAGGACCCTGGGGCCAGTCTGGCACACAAACACATACAAACATGAATGCATGCACACACACAACTATGCATGCCCCCCCCCCCACCCCCCCAACACACACACACACACACACACACACACACACACACACACACACACACACACACACACACACGCACACACACACAAACACACACACTCATACACATAAAAATAAGCAAAGGCATTTCACCCTGTCTTTTGCATAAGCATAACCAGATATACAGAGGAAGAGAGAGAGTCAAGGGCAGAACAATGTGAAAGTTTGAATGCCACAAAATCTACAGCCACAGGATAGGCAGGCAGGCACCCAACACACAACACTTACTCACACAGAGAGAGAGACCGGCAGAGAAAGAAAAAGATGAAGTGAAAAAAAAAAAGACAGAGGATACTTGAGGATAAGAGGGAGACACCAGGCTATAATAATTCCATAGCACAATGGTCAGTGGCTAATAAATGTGCCATCATTTCTATGAGTTCCATGCTAATTTTAATATAATGAATTCCTCATGTCACATGACCAGATAAAGAATTTTATCCTGTCCATCCATGCTTCTCTCTGTGTGTGTGTGTGTGTGTGTGTGTGTGTGTGTGTGTGTGAGTGTGTGTGTGTGTGTGTGTGTGTGTGTGTCTGTGTGTGTATTTCACAGCTCATGAGGGGATAAACTAAGGGATGAGAGAGAGAGAGAGAGAGAGATTGACCAGCATTAACATAGTTTTGGATTTTTCATTAGTTTTTTTTTATTATTTTTACACATAGTTTTCAATTTTTATTTCAATTTCAGTATAGATTTGATTATCTGTCAGTGTAGTTTTAGTTTATACAAATGTTTACTTTTAGTTGAGTTTTCTGTTTTCTTTTACTTTACCTTTTTTTTTTAGAATTTGCTATTTTTGGTGCAGGTGGTATTTTTAAAGGTATAATGTTAGATAATTAGATGTATCTGCATATGTTTGCAAGAGATACTGTGTATAGTACAAACAATTAATCATACATTTTCATATTTATTTACATTAATTTTACAATGCATCCTCAACTAACTTGGTTACTTGGTTTCATGCTGCACAAATTAAATTAACTAAATGACTCAACATCAATTTGAATTCAGACCATTTATCTTAAAGCTTTGAATGAATTAATGAAAAATGTAACAATCCACAAAAAGCAGACAAAAAACATTTTTTTTTGTGTGTGTAGAAGCAAGAACGAGAGAATAAGAAAAATGAAGGTGTATATTTAGTCAATCTATTATTTAGAAAACTCCCTGTTTGTCCAACCAGCTGAGAACTCTGACAAAGAAAAGTCATATAAAAAATGACACAAACAAGAAAAGTTCAAATGGACACAATTGTCTACAGATGGGCACAAAATATGTTAACAGTCCACACAGTCTAGTTTTCATCTTAGTTTTAGTTTCAGTTTACAATAGAGAGAGAGAGAGAGAGAGAGAGAGAGAGAGAGAGAGAGAGAGAGAGAGAGAGAGGGGTGAAGAAAGGGACAGAGGAAAAGAGAAATAGCAAGGATAGAGTGAGGAGAAAGACAAAGAGGGAGTGAGGGAAACACACAGACTGAGACACATGCAGGGAGAGAGCACCAGGTTTGCGAGAGACACCAGAGAGAGGTCAACGCTACGAACACCGCTGAGATTCTCATTAAAACCCCAAGGAGAAAATCCTTTTTAATCGTGGGAGCATTAGCCAGTGGTAATCCACTGTGGATTATACTGAATGGTAGTACCGAAGGCAACCACAAGGGGGCACAAAGCATAGCAATACCCCAGAGCACAGAGACATGGCAAAGGTTACACAAGGGCTTCATTTATCTGTTTAAAGATATGGAGAGAGAGAGAGAGAGAGAGACTACATTACTGTGAATGGTGAAGACCTAAGAGGCAGGGGGGTATCGTTAAAACAGCCACTTCGTTTTATATCGAACCTCTAACCTTGTTTAATTTATTTCCTCGCTTGTTTGTTCACTCACACTGTAATTCCTGCCTCATGTCCAAGAAAACAAAATGAACACTGAAAAACACTCTATAGCTTTAAATATGTGTGTGTCTGTGCGTGTGCACCCCAGTATGTGTGCCCTAACATGAGCTCACCACATACCTTTTATCTCTCTTTGTGTTCTTAGAACATACACACATTTCACACACACGTACACACACAGTGCTGAAGTGACGTCTGTTGTTTTTCCAGGCACTGTAGTGCTTTCATCTTCCCATGTGTCAATCAATTCTGGCCGACGTTTCATCTTTGTGGATGGACAAGCATACACAAAGCCACATGCACACACACGTTAACATACACACTCAAACACACAGTTAAACCGCTTTTATATCTGCACACCTAATCTAATATTCAAATGTAAAAAGTTGCCAAAAGTACCTTACTCTGACCAGTATAAATAGAGCAACTTGTAGGTTTAATCTTCATACCCATCAGAGATGAGCGTGGTGAAATAATCAAACACTTCTACAGCCGTTCTACAGGCAGATTCCATTGCTTATGAAGGATACCAAAGATAAAAGGGTGCCTTTGATAAGACACATTCTTTGCAGAGCCACACAAGTCTGTCCCAATTTAGCCTAAACAGGCTCGCCACCCCCTGATGAGACCCCGTACACACACACACACACAGACCCACACACACACACACACACACTCATGCATGCACACACACAGGCATATATTGAAAAGACACACAAGGACACGGTCATGCATGAGTGTACAGACATAAACACCTGCACAAAGACATGCATGTGCAAATAAGCACATTCCTGCGTATGTGCACACGCACAGGTACACACACATACACACACATACACACACACACACACACACACACACACACAGGCAAGGCTCTTGTCATTACCCGCTCCGTCAAAGTAGATCATACAGGCATTAATTGAGAGTGCAATCATGCTCTGAGCCCACGGTTCAAAGGAGCTGATAATGAGCTGTGATAGGTCCAGCTGATGGAAAAAGCCAGGCAGGCTGCCGGCATGCACAGACACACTGTGTTTATGTGTGTGTGTGTGTGTGTGTGTGCGTGTGTGCGTGTGTGCGTATGCGTGTGATTCAGAGGAGTAGGGCACATGTTAGTATATTGACATTTCACATTCAAATCCAGGGCTGAAACACAAAAGCAAAAATAAATAAATAGAAAAAACAAAAAATGAAACCTTGATCTCCAGCTCTCTTCTAAGGTAGCCTGTCTCTCTAGACTTTCTTTGTATGGTGATGATACATCAACCCCATCCTTGTGTTGGGGTCTTGGCTCAATGTACCACAGAACACAAAACCGATGCCACCTAAGCCACAGATTTGGCCTTCTAGCTGCTAGCTGTAAATGTGTGAGTATGTGTGTGTGTGTGTGTGTGTGTGTGTGTGTGTGTGTGTGTATCCACTTGCAGCTGTGTGTGCATGCAGCCACTCTAGCCGCTAACCTGTCTTGTAGCTGGCTCTGTATTCCTGGCATGGCTGTGGTCGATAAGACAGTGGCATGCAATATTAATGCAGCCTTCTACTGTGGTTGGTAAGAGCCTCGGACAGCCTCCGCTACTGTTTCAGATAGAACTGAGAACAAACAGTGAGCCTGAAACACAGAGGAGGAGAGAGCGAGAGCTAGAGAGGAGGGGACAAAAACACGGGGGGGAGGGGGGGGGGGGGGGGGCGGAGAAAGAGAGGGTGAGAGAGGAAGGTGGCAAAGACAGGGAATAGAGAAAAAGATACCGAAAGAGAGAGAGAGAGAGGTGGATGGAAAAGTGGAGCGACATAAGGGGAAGAAAAAGTGGAGGAGCGACAGCAGAGTAGTGTCAGGGGAGGGCAGAGACAGGTGAGACAGAGAGATAGAATGAGAGAGGGGTGGCGGATGGAAAAGAAGAGTGATATAAGGCAAATAAAAACTGGAGACATGAGCGAAGGATGAGGGAAACCAGAAGGGGATGAAAGACAACGATTTAAAAGATGAGTGGGTGAAAGTGGAGACGGGGAGTGGGATGAGAGAGAAAAGCTAGCAGCGAGATGAGATGGAAAAGTAGCTGAGAGGGAGAGAAAAGTGAGAAAAAGGTGGAGAAAGGCTGGGAGAAAGGGCTTGTGAAGGGAAGCGAGAGAGGCTGAAAAAGAGGGGGAAAAAGGATGAGGAAAAAAAGAGATAGTGCAATCTGTCAGCTCACGATAATGAGCAGTATTGAGGACCACTGAGCAGGCAGATGGAGAACATAATTATAGACTGTAAGGTCATCTAATATCAATACAGCAATAAATACTGTATGTAAGTGTTGTGTGTGTGTGTGTGTGTGTGTGTGTGTGTGTGTGTGTGTGTGTGTGTGTGTGCATGCAGCATGTGTGCATGTGATAGCTCACTGTCTGTTTTCCACTTATGTGTCACTCTCAAATATGACTGCACATATTACTCACCCAAGCGTAGCCTCTTTAACTGTTGCCTGGCAACTTTGTAGCAATTAAGCAAGAGGTGCCTGTAAACTGACAGAATATATGAATTTGGGGAAAACACACACACACTTTACATAACTCTTAATTGACAGCATGGAGAACCCTGACCCATATTTGCACCGTTTATACATTGCACTTGGCTTTTAATGTGTGATTCTCAAGAGAAAACTTCTCAAAAGTCAGTCCTTCTTAAGTGGACTGGATTTCTCAAGGGAATGTCTCAACTCCTTTGGATGTCTCTCTCATTTGCTATATTACTTATTTCTCTCTCTCTCTCTCTCTCTCTTTCTCTCTCTCTCCTCTATGCAGCTCTCCAGACGCATTCAGTAGAGAAACTCCAAAATGATTTAAGTGTCGGCGGGTGGTAATTTATTCATGTTCTGTTGGTAGTTTAATGATTGCGCACCAAGAGCAGAGAAGAAAGAGGCAACCTCAAGCTCAAGTTCAGCGACATTTCCAAGAAACGGCAGTTAAATTACGGCCTTTCAAAATGTAAATTCCCTCGGCTGTAAAGTTCAATGATTTGTCAGCGGTGCTTTTGATGGAAGCTTGCACGTTGCATTTGCGTGGAAGGGGGTGACAGTGTTATTTTCTAAACATGAGGGGAGACCAGTCATGAATCTGCATTTGGGTATTTCAGTTTCCGGTTAGGATTTTTCATTGTTGTCTGCCAAAGTTGCTTTAATCAAGGGAGAGTTATGTTTGGAAAAATGCATAACTCAAACCCATTACGGCTTGCTTTTAGCATCAAGTAACACTGAGTGAAGTACACTGGTGCTGCACTTGATGATGCATTATCAACTCTCAAGTGGGCGAATTGTGGCTTTGGCTGCATTCAGAGCCGTTTTCAAAGTCAGTGTAGTCGATGATTCGAGAAAAACATGAGAGAAACATTTGTGGATCGTGTTCAGTTTTAAGCCGTGAAAGTTGTTACTGCAGACTGTGGAAGCTGTTATGCAGGCTGAGCTCATTTCAGTTCCATAACTTCCACAATTTCAATATGAAACACTATGAAAAAGAGGCATTAGTGGTGACTGGTTCAATTTGACCTTGTAATCAGAAATGATGAGAATAAATTCAGAGCAGATAGAAGGGAATTTATGATGGATTGTATGGGGAATCCCTGCACAACATGAGCCTTCATGCTCATTTTGATATTCCCGAAACTGTCTTTAGACAGTGACCCAAATAATAGTGACCTAAAATGTGCAAAATTAATTAATGAATGCAGCCCCATATTAAATAGTGCAAGAACATGCACTGATTAAATGGACATCAAAAGAGAAAGAGGGTCACCTACACCGCTGTAAGGATTCACTCACATCCTCTTCATTCAACAGCTTCTAACCTCCATCACACACACACATGTGCACACACACAAACGAACACACACACACAGTCAACCTCTATCTCTCCCTCTCATATCTTCCCCTTAAGCCCACGAGTGTTTGGTTTTCTGTTTTCCATCTGAGTCCTCATATCGCCAACACTGTATCTATCTACTCACATTGACACTTCAAACCGGCAGGGTCAATGGCCATGTGACATTGCTTTGTACAGCAATAACACCACACTCCCCCATCTCTCCTACTCTCTCTCCCCCCTGTCCTTTCCCTTATCCAGTGTGTGCTCTGAACATTCACTTCAGTGTCAATTGCACTACACACAGAGACGTCATAGTGGTATCTACAGATCAACTGGCCAATGTTTCTGTTTGATCTTTCTATCACATAGAGTGGTCTTGGCAAAGAAACCCCATGCTTTGCTAGATCATAAGGAAGATGATGTGTGGGTGTTTGCATGGGTGTGTTTGGGCTGGCCTGGGGGGTAATAGATTACATATGATTTTAAAAGAGATCATGCTGCTAAATTGAACATGGAGATCTTCACTTTTGAGCTTTTGTTCCTATTCGGTCTTGGCCAATTTGATCATCCCACTGCTTGCACACAGGCTTATTCAAAACCTTAGTGTCTCTCTCATATCTTTATGGAAGAAAACCAAGCCATGGTTTCAATACGACTGTACACAATGAATTGGAAAATTGCCCTATTGGAACATTAATTGGATAAAAACAAAGTCAAATATACTTTATAAAATATGAAATGATTTAGGCTACTTTGCATTTCTGCTTAAAATAAATCCATCTCACTCACCAACACTTGTCTGCATGACATACTAATACCATACCAATTGAATGTTCATGGAATGGTGTCTTTCTTATTCCTATTTCAGTTAGTCAACTTGCGTACTGAATAGGACATTTTAATTGAAAGTAAATGGCATCGAGGCCCTGTTCACAATTTAAAGTCAGCCAAAAGCAAGCGCAGGGAGAGATCAATGCAACCCCCGTAAAGAAACAGAGACCACAGGAGGATGCTGGGCTGGTGGTGGGGTATGAGATGCACAGGCAGCAGCAGCAGCAGCAGCAACAGTAGCAGCAGCAGGGCGAGCAGCAGCACAGAACAAACAAGTGAGTTTGACAGCTTAAATAGACCGCCCAATTGGTAATGGCAACACGCAAGCTCAGCTGACACATCAGCTGATCCAGAGCACAGCCACTCAGGTCGTCTGCCTGACCTAGCTTGTGCGCTCTGATGGTTCACACGCTTACTGTCAATAGCATCGATGATTGGAGAGCAATGTGATGGAATGTGTGTAGGTGTCAGTGTCTGGCATATATATCTATATACAGTATATTCTCTTGGTATGTCTGCTCAGTTCCATTAAGGACTATGCAGTGTGAGACAGAGGCCTGAGATACGGTCCAATGCAGTACCTGGAGCCAGGATGGAAAGGTCGCATGTTATCTGGAGTAACACAGGAGAGGTGTTGGCTGTGCATTTTGGCTCTGCAAGTCATTGCTCAATGATCAAAGCCCTGTCCATGCAGAAACAGTGTATGCACTGGGCATCTGCTAAATTCGGCACAATTAAACAATTTCTTGGCACCCTCCGTGTACCTTGATAGTGCTGTCTCCCTTGATGATCCCTTAAGAACTCGAGCGCGTAAATGGCAGGACACATCTTGACTGCTTAATTGTGACGAGTGAACGAATTATCATTCCAACTGTTCAGAGACCAGTTCCTTCCAGCCTAATTTATTTCCTTCATGTTTTTGTGAGTCAACAATTCATATCCTACTTGATGAATTTGGCATTTATTAGTATGCAGATTACTTACATCTGCATACTAATGGAGAGCGCTAGACATATTGTAGGGTTTTGCTTAAGGAAGGGACTGTATCCATCTATCATAAAGTGAAGGTGGGCCTGCCTTGTATTCATTACTTCAAGTGCACATCTTGCAAGGGGCCACTTATCCCTGCAAACTTTAGGGTTGAAATTGGCAGATTGGGGCGCTCACATAAAAGCGAGTTAAGCACCACTGCACAGCGCTTAAGTCAAGGTCTAAATTAGGCCCCATGTTACTGACAATTTTAATCAGGTAATCAGTATGCAATATATTACAATTTGAACATTACTCTCCCAAATGTGTGTGTGTGTGTGTGTGTGTGTGTGTGAATGTGTCAGAGCCTTTGCCTGTAGAGTTATCCACAAGGCCTCGTTTTTATCCTCTCTTCCTCTCTCTCCCTCTCCCTTGCACGCAGGCATACACACAAAGCCCGATTTGTTTTCTTTGACTTAAAACAAATTTCAAACAAAGTAAAGAGAGCTGTTTGAATATTGCACTTGCTGTATTGCTCCACTGAGCCATCAGCTTTAGGGAGAAACATTTGTAAGTTTTAATGAATTTGTTTCAGGCTCAATATATCAACAATTCAAAATGTGTCTTGGCTTTTAGTCACTCCGTCTTTCCCTCCCTCCCTCTCTCTATATCTCTCACAACTGTTGACATGAGTGTTGACATGATTAATAAGTCAATAAGAGGTTAATAAGACATTTTATCTCACACGTTTCTCTATTACCCCATTGACTTGCTTAAATTCTTGTGGATACCTTTCCTTGTTTTTCATTTTTATTTTTGTTAGTTTTGTTCACTACTCTTTCTTTTTTCCCACGGTGCAGCCGAGGGCATCACAAGGCAAATTCAGGTCAGGCAGTCAGTCAGTCAGTCAGTCAGTCAGTCAGTCAGTCAGTCAGTCAGTCAGTCAGTCAGTCAGTCAAGTAACGCTTAGTGAGATGATGCACTTCGTCAGATGGCCGCTAGAGGGCGTTTTTGACTGTGAGATGCAGTGTTTCCCATACAGAGGCACAAAATCAAAAGTTGGTCAGTGGAAATGGATCTACATCGATCTCTAATGCGCCTGGTGTCGCATCACATCATGTCTGTAATTTGCAGATGCACAGACACCAGACCAGCAGCATTGAACTCAATCCACAGAGTCTCCCGGTGTGAAAACAAAAGTGAAACTTAACATTCCAGTAACTCGTCTTCGCTGCCCTACAAACTTTAATGGTAGGTGATGTCATGTTGTGGTATTTAAGTAACATTAGTGGAATTAGGTAATTTAACCATGTCGCAGTGCTTCAGTGCATAGAATTGAACACACACACTGTGGGTCTGTAAGGATCTGTGCTTGTTCTTGATCAGGCAGTATTGAGTGGTCTGCCCCTTTACCTCCATATATTTCTCTCACCTCATCTTCATCCTATCCATTCCTCATTTTTCTCACAGCTCTGATCCCCTCTGCCCTCAGCTTTGTCCGCCTTGAGAGACCTTCAGACCCCTGGGCATCAATTTCTAATAACATCTTCCTCCCCATTCACCCTGTGCCCGGCTAGGTCTAATATAGTGGGGCAAATGCTAGCAGGAACATAAGCTCCCGTTTACCCACTGCATAAATTGACTAGTAAAGTCAGAAAGACCCCATCTTAACGCCTGGAGACAACCACTGCCACCAATGCTCCATTCGGCAATTAATCTAAGATGGCCAGCCTTAATCAACGCTCACGTCGCCCCTGGTTACCAGGCTGACCTGCTTCAGAACAGATTGCCTCCTGCTGCTGGATGATGTCATCATTGTGAGACCTCAGCACAGTTAATAATAAATTACTAGTGAGAGGGTCAAGCTTGGGGCAGTGAGTGAGGGAAAGACTAATAAGTTTAAACAGAGTAATATGCCAGATAGAATCACACAAGAAACATGAATTAAAAGACATTTGTTCATCAAATGTGGGTCAAATAGCATTTCCAAATACTTTTTATGGCTTGGTTCATCCTACTTAGGTTGAAAATTGATGGGGTTTGCCACTTACTGCAGGATAACACAATGAGGGCTACAATCTAGGGAACCACAATAAAGTGTTTGAAAGTCAATTCAGTATTCTTTTCTGTCAGTCAGTGACAACTTAACTGTCTAAATTGTCCTAAAGTGGTAAACCCTACCATTTGGTACTCAAACCATGTTAAAACAAATATGAGATTTATTTGCAACTACTATTTGATCCAAGTGAGTTGCTCATGTCGATATCTTGCTCCAATGCTTAGATTGGATAAATGGGCAGATAGAGAATAGCAGTAAATATAGTATAGTAACTGATTTGTATTCTACCTTGTTTTGTGCCTTAGCTTTTGTTTTTGTTACTGTTGTTACGATTGTTTGGACACTGAGGATATTTTCATAATATTGAAATATATTAATGTTCCCAAAAAAAATGAATGAATGCTATTATGAAACTATCAATTTTACATCATGTTTTGACTCAGATATTGTTTACCATCCTGTGAGCCAACCTAAAAATATTAGGTCTATCAATATACATATCCATTCAAACATAGCTGCTGAGCCCCCTTGCCCATGCTCGACAGCTCTGGCAGTAAGACAAATTCCTATCATCTATTGTTGAGTTCTCCCTTTTACTCTGAATGGCTTTTAGGCCTTTTTACCAGCGGGTGCAATTAACATGTCATTTCTTGGCTGTCAAATGTGGTGTGTGTGTACTGGTGTACTATCTAAATGATAATGAAGGACACATATTCAACATTCACTGGCATGAATGAGAAGCATATCGTTCAGCTTATCCCAAGTCTTTTTGTCTATCATTCCTTGCCTTCTGTTAATTTAGACAGCATGCCATATATCTTAATTCAATACCTTCCCGCTTCACATACCACATGATAATTGTTTATGAAGATGAGCTGTGCGCACTGTAAGTGTATTTCATGTAGTGTCACAAGAATATCTATTGGCATATTTCCGTAACATGTAGCTCAGCCCTGATCCTGATGTATCTTGTCAGACGTATAGAGGTGTCCATCTTCATTCTCTTTGATGCCCTGGCTGGGGACCAAATCACTGTACACATCCACAGATACATATGTAGAGCTTGAGGCCAGTGGTGATGGGTTAGCAGTTGGCAGTTAGTAGGGGAAGTAGCATGTTAACTCTTAGCCATGAGGCTCAGATATGTTTTGTCAAGAGGGCTGTTGGCAGCTTGGAGTAATAACATCTCAACAGCATGTTATTACCATCTGGATACACTTGTGCTTGTGTGTTGACAGAGAGGTAAAAGAGGAAAGACAATCCCTCCTAATACCTGTATACATCCCTATCATTTGGCATGGTGCCAAAAATGCACCACAATCCCCTATTAAATGGTATAAATGATTGACACAAATCCACCATTCATATGCTGATAATGGATACCCACTAAAATGGTGATGCAAAACCATAGCAGGTTCAACTTTAGGTCACACCCTCTTTGTAACGGATTATACTGTATATCCCATACATGCTTGGGCAAAAGAGCTTTTGTCCTTGCTGCTAGCTATAAGTACATCTAGTACAGCAAATCTATTTATACAGTATATGGATTTGCTCTATTTATCTATCTATCTATCTATCTATCTATCTATCTCATAGACTGTAAAAAAAGATGGATGTAGTCAGTGTGACATCACCCATAGGTTTCTGAAGGGCCGTTCTGAAGCCTATTGGCTCGTAATCGGCAACCTGTCGATCACTGGACAGGCTACCTGTCAATCACTAGGAAAACAACCCCGTTTTATAACTGTTATAACCCGTTAATGACACAATTATTTTGAAAATTGCCATAAGGACACACATTAGAAGAAGTGAAATTAGCTACTGAGGCCATAACCTCTTGTTGAAAAGGTTGTGGTCCTGTTGACTTGCATGGAGTTGAACCGGGTTTGGAGTCTTTTTGGAGCCAGCCCATAGCGGACGTTAGAGGAATTGTTGCCTGCCACTACTTCCTTATTGGCGCCAAAATGTACCCGTGGTTTGGCCACTTGATCTATCTATCTATCTATCTATCTATCTGGTTGTCTGGCTGTCCAGCTGTTTATTGTACATCTTACGGCAGGGTGACCTCTGTGAGAGTTTAACATGCTTTTACTTGAAACATTATAAATGAATATTAGGCTACTGTAAACACATGAGAAGTGTACAGTAAGTAGTGTGAATTTTTTGATGAGTTCCCTACCAAAAGTTCCCTACCCAAAGGCTAAATATAATAACAGGCAAAATATAACGAATATCATAAATATCTATGGATAATATCTATAGATAATTAGACATAGACAGCTATCTGTGACATTTTGATGGTACAAGGGTTAATATCAGGGTTAATATAAAATGTTAGCTTTCATATGCTACAGTCTTGTTTGCCAGCATCTGTCCAACACATCCAAAACTGTTTACAATTTACATACATTGTCATCTCCTGTGGGTGATTGGCCATCAACTTGCTCTGTTACACACACAGTTAAAAACCAGTAAACCAGTATTTTTGGGAAGTAAAATGAAGGTAAAGACATTTTTAGTGAATTTATTGCACTTTCAAGACGATTTGCCAACAGCACAACCTGAATTTAAAGTCACCAACATGAGTCTTTAAGTCTTGTGTGGCAGCATTTTGGGTTTCCAATTAAGAAAGACAAAACAACAACAAGACAACTGACAAGACAAAGACTGTTTGCAAGTACTATAGAGCTTTCCTTTCAGGTAAATGAAAAGCTCCAATCACCGGTATATGGTTAAATGTTGCATTTGAGTCTTCCTTCTCCAAAAACAGCTGGAGTGATTGGAAAGTTCCAAAAATGGTGAAAAAATGAACATAAAATTATTCCAAACAGCATGAGCCAAGTGTTCTTGGCTTATGGACCCTTATGTGGGTCCAAAAGTCCAATATTCACCTCATTATCTCCTAGACTTTCCCCATTCACAAATCTCTGGTCGCCCTACAGCGATCGGTGAAAGAGTCTTGCTGACTTCTTGTGCTCCTCGTCAGCTCATACTTCCAAATTTTTGGGATTAAGATAGACTGGTAAATCGAGAGCTTTGCTTTGTGGCTCAGCTCTCTCTTCACCACCATGGTCCGAAACAACACCTGTATTACTGTAGCCGATGCACCTAACCGGCAATCAATTTCACACTCTTTACCCTCACTCATGAATTAGACACTGATATTCTGCCCATGAATATCGGAAACAGGAGAGGGGGCACCCTTGGGCACACTCTGGTTGGAGTTAAATGTCCATCTTGAAAATGCTTGAGCTAACGCCAAAAATGCGAACACAGCTCTTGCTCCAAGTGTACAGGAACCGAATGGCATGCAGCAGGGACCCTGACACCCCACACTCCCACAGTATCTCCCACAGGATACCTTAGGGAACACAGCTGTAAGCCTTTTCCAAATCCACAAAACACATGTAGACATAATTAGCAAATTTCCATGACCCCTCGGTTATCTGCGAGAGGGTAAAAAGCTGGTCCACTGTTCTGCCACTAGGACATTGCTCCTCCTGAATCTGAGGTTCTCCTTTCCAGCACTTTGGCATAGGCTTTCCCAAGGAGGCGAAGCAGTGTGATTCCACGGTAGATAGGGCACTCCCACCCGCCCTGTTTTTTTGCAAATGGGGACCACCACCTCTGTCTGCCAATTCAAGGGCAGTGTTCCCAAAATCCATGCAATATTGAAGAGATGTTACAACCACGACAGCCCAACAAGCTTTCTGACTACTGCAGTGACCTCTGCTCTAACACCTAATCTTCCAGCTCTATCAGATCTATTGAGTTTAGGAGTTCCTCAAAGTGCTCCTTCCACCTTCCAACAATATTCCCAGTTGAGGTCAGCGTTTCCTCTGGCCTGCTAGTACCTCTCTGCTTCTTCCTTCTCCTTCTTCTTCAACTTAATGGCCTCCCTCACTGCCGGTGTCCACCAGTGGTTTCTTGGGTTGCCACCATGACAGGCAGCAATCACTTTCTGGCCACAGTTCCTTGTACCTGCTTTCATGATAGAGGTTTTAAAGAGGGTCCATTCCGACTCTAATTTGTGAATGTGTTGTGACTATGGTTGATTAAGCAGTAGGCCAATGACTTTTTGGGCTCTATTTTTGTGTATCAATGGTGCATGGCACAAATCACAGTCAACAGTGCATGTCGCAGGTGCACCGGGCGTGGTGACTGATGTTTGGTTATTTTGTGGCCTGCGGCGCACTGCACCTACAGCACAGTTGGAATCAGGGTGGGATTAGGAGGAATACATTACAGTAGGTGTGGTAGGGGCTGGTGTCGTCAAATCATCTTTTTAATAGAAGTGCGCTCTATAACTGGGCGCTCAATTTTGTGATAGAGAGAACAGTCTGGAGTGTATCTGCTACAACAGATTTTCAAGAGGAAACTGATGTCCTTGTGCGTGAGGTGCAGAATCACCACAAGAAAATATACAGCACCTTAAATGGCTTGGGATGAGATAACATGTTTGGTTACCGTGTTGCTTTGGTCTGAGGAGAACCGTTGCCCAGTGTAGGAAATGGTTCAATGATATTAGGCGAAGAGCCAAACAGTTGGCAGCGAACCGCAGGGACAGTTTGTCTATGGGACGGTGCCATCCACCAGCCAGTCCCTGATATCTATAGAGGTTGCAGTCGCCTCCACAATCCCCACTCTGTGTGTCATGGCGCATACTGACAATTCTATGTTGGATGACAATCATTCACACCATATTCACACATTTTTTCCTGCTTGAGGGATTTATATCAACTTGGCAAACAGACTTTCCATATCCACTACATTATCCACCAGACTTTGCATGGACCGTGAGATAGTGTGCATGTGTATTACGAAGGTGTGGTCTAAAGCTGAACCTGCTGTGTGGTTTTGAGTCACCATTAAATGGAAAACCATACCAACTGTTGGTTATAGTGGGTACCCATTATCACCATTTGAATGGTGGATTTGTGTCAACCATGTCTAGCATTTAATGGGGAAACTTGGAAACAATTGGGTGCAAAATGAGTGAAGGCTTTTTCCCCAGTGCGTCACCACTGTGACCATGCTGCTCGCTCAGTCTGGACCATCAATCGACATCAAAGAACAGTCTCCTCACTCCTTATCTTCCACAGGCAGCAGGCTAACTATTCACTGAATAGTTGCAGTCGCCCATCCTCACTTAACGACATTTGTTATTTCAATTCTCCTCCAAACGCTTTCCTCTCCAAGTTCAGCAGGGGAAGAGAGGAGGAGAA
Organism: Centroberyx gerrardi; assembly: GCF_048128805.1. Classification (NCBI taxonomy): domain Eukaryota; kingdom Metazoa; phylum Chordata; class Actinopteri; order Beryciformes; family Berycidae; genus Centroberyx; species Centroberyx gerrardi. The sequence goes on along the minus strand of NC_135999.1, from coordinate 21,777,102 downwards.
GGAGCAATCTCTGCCTTTTACGTTAGGATATTGACTTTCTGCTTGCTCAGACAGTGGCAGGGTTGCACTGTTCTGCCTCTATGTTTCTCAAGCTTTTTTTTTTTGCTTTTTTTTCAGTTTAGCGTTAAACAAACTGGGCTGTCGGCAGTATAAGTTGGCATTTTTCCACTGTACTGTTTCTGTATGCATTGGAACCTTTTCACCTTGTCACAAAGTCTTTCACTTGCATATTACTGCATCGACTACGAGATTTGCTTTGCCTCTGGAATGGAATTCCTACATCATGCGTCCTACAATAGACATACTGTACCAGAAATTTGATTTTATGGTGTTGGTGTCAAGAAACAAGATTGGACCACATATTCAGTGCAAAGTACAAACAGATGGACGTGGGAGGATTTAGATAATATTAGATATATACAATTAAGAGACATAGTATTATTATATATGACAAGGGATCTATACAGATAGATCCCTTAAATGTAGTCAAAGTAATGTTAGATGAATCACAGATAAAATATCTACAGTATATCACGCCATTGCTCTCTCTCTTTTAATCTTATATGGGTTTCCATGAAGTACAACTGTGCAGTGGGACACCATCAGGATTGCTTACATGTGGGTTTTGGGATAAACTTTGGATTTCTGGATTAGCTTTGACATTATGCGTGTTAAATGCTTGGGTCCTGGATTAAATTGTTTCCTCATTCAACAGACGATGATACATTAATATCAAATATGTAGTTTTGCCCCGAGAGAAATGGCATTAAAAGCTTAGCAAATTTGCTCAGAAAAGACCAAATTAATGACCATTACACAGACTTAGACTTGCTATTTCATTTACAGTACATTAAAGAGATTTAGCTGGAAATATGCATATTGATAAAATATAATCAAGCTTTGCTGTTCATCTAAACTGTCTTTTCATGCCATCTCAACAATCTCAAGTGTGTGACAGCACACATACAGTATTTTTAATATTTCAGAATCTGATCAAAATCTTACGTATAATCATACGTATTTCTCACCACATCCATAAAATTCAATTTAATAATCTCCAATATGAGATTTGTTGTTCCAACTCCAATTCTTGATCTCAGTGATTGGCTTCTGTTCTACAGTTTGATTACAGCCTATGTATGAGGCAGACCTTCTCCATTAAAAAGAGATCATGCCAGGGTTTTCATCTTCAACATAAAGTTATTTCTTTTTCAAGGCAAATGGGCTACAACAGCAAAAGCATAAAGCATCATTCAAAGACGTCCTATGAAAAGTAAAAAAAAAAGTTGGTGTAAAACCGATTGATTACAATTTAATTTGAAAAAGTCGAATATATGTAACACCAACATGAGCTCCATGGATAACCATTGGAATTCGCATCTGGGAAAATGAAAGACTTATTTTTATTATTTTATTATTTTTCGTGTGTGTGTGTGTGTGTGTGTGTGTATTTTAAAAAAAGAAAAAGAAAAAAAGAAAAATTATAGTACTGTACTTTATCAGCTACAAAAATAAAAAACACCAAGTAGTGCCATGTTCCCATAGAAATGTTTAATGTACATCTGAAATCTATCATAAATGCCTCTAGGGGATACACAAATAAAATAGTAATAAGGCGATAAGTTCAAGTTCAAATTTATTTATATAGCCTTTGTCACAAGCATGTCTCAAAGGACAAAGAATGAACCCTAGATCTAACCAACAATTAATCACAGATCAAAATAATGCAGTACAGTAAGGACGCAAAGCAAAGCGCAAGACAAAAAATAACATGTCAGAGAGGCATTACAAGCCCACCTCACGTTCCTGCATGCAAGGAAAAACTCAGGAGAAAACTAAGAAAAAAACGGTAAAAACCTGGGTGGGCCAAGTCCAACAGGGATCCCCAACAGGGATCCCCCACCGGGACGGCTGAGTGTGCAATAGGTGCCGGGAAAAAACAATAAAATGAATAGTAACATGGACGATCACAATGAGGTAAGAAAACAGGTGAGACAGGGTAGAAACACTGCATCGGACCAGTGTCTTAAAGGGAGTAAAATCAAGCACACAGACACACACACACACATACACACCCATACTAAGCACGACCCACACACTCACAGCAGACATATTCAGCCATGTGCACACTCATACAGACCGCAGACAGGGAGTGAACATGGAAATGCAGCAACCAGGAGGCAGCCCTACACTGGGGTCCCAGCGGCAGGTTTCTATGTTAATACTAAGCTAAGGTAGGAGAAGAGACTGTGTCGGTCCCTAGCTAGATGGTGCTACGGTAGGTCGTATGACATTGAAAATAAATGGGTTTCGAGTTTGGATTTGAAGGTTTCCACAGAAATAGCTTCCCAAATCGCAAGAGGGAGTTCCAGTGATAGGGAGCTCGGTAGGAGAACAGTTTGCTGCCTGCTGTTTTTTTATTCTAAGGATAGTAAGGTAACCAGTGTCTTGTGATTGGAGGACATGAGGGGGAACATAGGGGACGATGAGGTCAGATAAATATGACGGTGCAAGCCCATGTAACAATTTCTATGTTAACAGAAGTCAGATCTGGCTTGAATCGGGAGCCAGTGGAGGGAGGTCAGAATTGGTGTAATGTGATTGAATTTTCTACATTTAGTTAATATTCTAGCAGCAGCATTTTATACGAGTTGAAGGTTTTTAATTTTGGAGTTTTGGAGGCCACAGAACAGGATGTTACAATATTAAATTCTTGATCAAACAAAAGCATGTATGAAGGGTTTCAGCATATTTAACAGATTTATGATGTGTGTTGCAAAGGTGAAAAATGCTATCTTTGTGATATCCTTAATGTGGGGGTCGAAATACAGGCTCCATCCAGCCTGGTCTCCAGAAATTTCATGAAATAAGCACGAAGTCTTAAAATGCAAATATGTGCACAAAAAGTGAGAGGATTACATGTTACCAGCATGAAAGGGTTACATAAAGGAGGCACAACCATAAACAGGAAGTAGCCTAACATTGAAGTAGCATGGTGGAAATTAAGGGTGTTGTGGTTGGGTTGGTGGATGGGCGTATGCGTTTGCCTTCAACTCTGACGACCCGGGATCAATTCAAGTTAAAATTTTAGCTAAAGTTTTTCTTATTTAACCATGACCAAAGCCTTTCCCTAACCTTAACCAAGTTGTTTTAGTTGCCTAATCATAACTTTAACCCAAACCTTAACCAAAGTCTATTTAGTTCCCTAACATTATTTTTATGAGATCACGTTGGCTCCATCTGTGCAGGCCTTGTCACGGTCAAAGGTTGTTTTTCGATGAGATACTCAAAATTAACTGACATCATATGATTTTTTATCAACTACGTTTGTGTGAGATGCCACATCCCTGTGGTATAACCCCCTCAGAAAGCATCAAATCAACTCTGATCAATATGAGCCACCTTTCAAACATGATCTGCAGAGCAATCCTAGTAATGGAAAATGCTTCAATCAATGTCAGTCACTCCAACATGGTAGACTTACAAGCTGCCAAGTAATAGCCTACTATTTGACCAAACCTTCTCAAAAAATCGCTCTAACTCAAATCGACAGACGGATGGATAGATGGACAAACCAATGGATAGTCGAAAAAATCTGGCAGTGCAAAAATCTGCAATTAACATAGACTCACAGGAGTCATTTAAGGTAATGAATGCCTTCAACATAGGGAAAATAACATAACCACTGTCTCTACCTTTCATGAATAGCATGCAAAAGGAAGGCTTTGAGTGAGGAGATATTTTCCGCTTATCACTTTGACAGACATTGAATGAAAAAGAGGCTGTGGTATGGCTTACAGTATACTCTGGTTTAATTGATTGGTTTCAAGAAGGTCAAGGAGAGTGCATTTTGTATGTCCTCCACGTTCAGAATGAAAGCAAGTATACATGGTGCTTAGATAGAGAGTGGAGTGGACACAAAACACGATAACGTGTAGGTGAAATATTTTCCCTTGATTCAACTTTAGATATTTTCCCTTAACGTGTTTCCTTTTTACTCTTTCTGAGAATGTGCGGGCCTTGAACGAGCTTTTTTTGTTGTTGTCGCACTCCCCTGTTCTCTTTTTTCTCGGTTCTTGGCATAACAAGAAAGAGAAATCGATAAGAACTAGAAACGTGGGCCATCCTGGTGACCAAGTTGGCTAAGGCATGCACCATGTGGCCTCGACGTCCTGGGATTCGAATCTAACCTTTGTCGCATGTCATCTTCCTCTCTTTCCCCCCCTTTCCTGTCTCTCTCTCCTCTATACTGTCCAATAAAGCAGAATTTCCATAAAAATAATTTAAAAAAGAACGAGAAACACTAGTAAGTCTTTCTGGAGCATTTTAAGATATACACAGAGTTTACTGAACACTCCCTCCTACACGTTGGCTGCCTGTAGTTCTCTATACACCTCTGTACACAAGAGATACGCTGCATTTCTTTTCCTTTCCAAAGGCTTTGTAAGTGGAACCAAGCCAAAAAAAGCATGCCAAAGCAGCATCACACAACTGTATTAAACGCTCTTTCATGCAAAAACGGCACACAAATGGGCCCTTTTACAAGTCCGTCTTGGTAGAAGAATGCGTGAGAGAGAGAAAAGAGAAAGAGAGAGACAGAGAGAGAGAGAGAGAGAGAGAGAGAGAGAGAGAGAGAGAGTGTGTGTGTGTGTGTGTGTGTGTGTGTTTTCACTGTGTGACCTGTCCATGTGTGTGAGTAAGGACTGTCAATCTGTCAACAAGTGCCATTTTACACACTTAATGAAATCTGTTATCATACAAAGGTTTTATTCAGTGTTTCACCATTGAAAAGATATGACCTGAGTACTTTCTGCTTTGCTTCAAACAACAGACCAGCAGAATAGACATCACCCAGCGTACAGAATACATTGATTATCTATAAAAAACATGTATTTCTATGACAAAGAAAAGGTATTTGAGGAGAAACATCCTCAAAAATACAACTATTGCCAAAGGGAATGGCATTCCAAAGGAGATTTGTTTCCATGGAGATCTCCCTTTGTTAGCCCATGCAGTTGTCTAGAAATTCTGTGATGGGTGCTCAGTTCCATTGCAGTGCTGCATGTGTGTCTGTGTGTGTGCACACGTGTGTGTTGAGAGGGTTAGAAGGTGCATGGTTGTTAACAATTCACAGCAAGCCCTAGAGACTGTTCTATTCTACATAAAAAGATCACTGTTGCATATTCAGATGATCTGTCCCACGGGGGTCATTAAAAAGCATGTTTGGAGGGAGCCCGCAATCTCACACTGCTGTTAATGAGCTATGGTTACGGCTATATTAAAACTAACACTTATTATCCAGTCTTTATGTGGACATCCTCGTGGTGGGCAAAAAGTGAGAGGAGTTACATTATTCTGCATTAAGTTGTCCTAATGCTCTCTAAGTTGGACAGGTTTCCTGTTTCCTCACTTGCACACAGTGACAAACTTATGGACAAGCACACACACTCAGCCCACCACCAGTCAGTTGAGACAGACTTTTGAATATGCACTGTGCATTAACTGTTCTATGCCAGTAGCAGCCCTGTTATTTTGGGAGTGGATCTGTGCTGCCAACCTCATAAGTGATATGAAACACTTGACAGCACTGTAATTCAGTGCAATGGGAGGCGAGCCATCCACCGACCAATGACAGAGCTCTAATTGTGGCGCAGCAGCTGAAAGCCTTTCGACAACTATTGCCATGCATTAGTGAGAACCACTGTACTTTAGTTCCATTAAAACAATGTCTCTCCATCCACTCCTGAGCTAACAACAGGGCAACATATTTTGAATTTGATAAAGTCAGACTATAAAACATTGCATCTGGATACAGTATCATGTTTGAAACACCTACTCAAAGCATCTGTAAAGAAATTAATTAAAGGTTTCAGAAATTGTATCTGAGCACAAAACATGATCCAACTGCAAGTCTAAGTTTTGTAACATCAAACACATAAAAGCAAGAGGAGGATTTGCTTTCATCTATGTGTTACACGGTATACATGTGAGTCATTTTGAATACAAGCACACAGGTGGCTGCCCAGGAAATGCAATAAAAATCGCGACCGCCAAACATAACTCTGAAAACATATGGTAAGCTGATTACTGCTTTGAGATTTTTTCCAGGTTCCATGTTGGCAGCGTAAATCTCTTTACTGTCTCTTCTTTTATTTTTGTTATCTTTTCTCCCTTCCTATCAGTGTGTTTGTGTTTCAGGGCAGAGAGTTTCAATGTTTCCTGTTGGGGAAGAAAGAAGAAGGAAAAAAACATCTGGTGGGGTCATCCTATGCAACACAAATGATATGTTCCTATAGTGATGAGTTAAAGTTAAAGTCAAAACTATAAACCTGATTTAGATAAAATATGCATAACTAAAAAAAAATGAAGTAAAAACCAACTACAGCATAATTAGCACACTGCTGCGGGCTCTGTTGACCCTGCGCCCTGACATCCAACTAGTGTTTCTCAGGGGAATATGAAAAGAAACACGCTCCAAATTTCAACATGTAATATGGTAATAAGATAAGTGTAAAATTTCATTGCCAAAAGTTCATTGCCAGCAGATCTCTGGGATTTAACTTTCATTTGTCTCAGACATCTGACTAAATCATCTCTTGTTGCTACACGATGTCATCATATCTTTAAAGAAACACACTGATGCCAGTGGGTCATGTTAATATAACAGAAAATATAAAAAGTATCTTGGTAACATGTTCCACTTAGTTTAGCACCATCTATCAGACAATGCACGACGATAATGAAGAAAAATAAATAAATAATAAAAATCGTAACATCTGTAATTGTTGTAATGATCTCTGAACCCAATTAACCCTGTATTCATGTGCATTTCTCACACATGTGCATATGTGTGGATAGTCATTAATTTATTCTCACATCATATACTTAATAACATGGTTTGGAGAACAGAAAGGTCTTTTTTGAATAAATGCACTGAATAGACTGGTATTGTTCATAATTGGATGTGTGAAAAAAATGTTTTCAGTGAAATCACAGAGGCATAATGATTATTTATCTTTATTATTTATTAATATGCTTTGGTTTACATCTGACTGCACCAATAGTTCCATTAAGATTGCTTTGAATATGTTTTCATACCATTGCCTCTAAAATAAATTTCACCCTCAAACACATTTTAGCGGTATGCAAAACAGAATCTATAATTTAACTAGCATTACTTTGAATTACTTGTATTCTGAAAGGTGCATTGATATGTATTCACTTTACCTGTCTTGCTGCACCTTGGGCTCCATTTGAAGTGAAATTGAACCATCACATCCCTCATTGCTTGGCTCACCTCTCTCTCTCATGTGGAAAATCAGTGGCTGAGACTTGGCTGTCAATCATATTGGAAGACTGACTTCTGCCTGCGATGCTTATCAATAATGAAATGGGCAATTTAACAGCCTCTAGGTCTCTCCCTCTCTCTTCCTCTCCCCCCCCCCCCCTCCCTCTCTCTAACTCTAAAATGGAACAATTTGCTGTATCCCTGACATATAGAGCGTTACCTATTGCCAAAAGACGAGTTTGTTTGATTCCTACACCAGTACATCCTTTCTCCCTCCATATGCAAACATGTGTCATACATTGTATCTGGGTTGCCCCTGTGTTAGTGTGAATGCATTCCTTCCAAAGTGAGCATTACCCTTGTCACAATGCAAAAGCCCATTTAAGACCGGCAACTTGCTTTATGATGGATGTCAGCTAAAGTAGATCAGGCATTTGTGTACCACGCCAGAAACAAATGGCACTCCCTCCACTAAGTAAAAGCATGACGGATAAGGCCATCAACTGTAATGGCACGGAGGTTTTTGCATTTTGGCTGTGATGTTTTTTTATTTTGTATGGTGAATTATTGATGTTATGGCAAAACAATTTTTCTTGGTTATAATCCTAAGCCTCTGTTATAGTACCTCTCTTGTTCTCGCATTCTGATTGATAGGTCATCGCGCTCCTTATGATATAACGCAAACTCTATGTACTATCCGGATTGCCCATTGTTCGCTATTCTGAATGTTCACATCACCACAGCCATTCTCAAGATGGCTTCATGTGGAAGTTTGGCACATTTGTCAAGGGATGTTTGCTTTTGTTGTACTATGCTGAACCTGTCAACAGTGCTGGCAACGGCACCACTGACTGATTAATCCCAAAGAAACTTAGTTTGGAGAAACTTGAACATTGAGTTTTTATGGTCATGTCATTTTTGATATATTCAGTGTTAGGCTAAGTCAATATTGAATTGAAATTACATAAGGGTATTAGCAATGTTAGCCGAACAGCCTAATGTATTGTCTCACACAGTTGCCGAGCTATGAGAGACTCTTTTATTTGTAAAACTTTAGGGGCACATTCTTAAGCTTCTGGGACTTAGGTCTCCCCCTAGCAAATGTAGCAAATGTTTGCAAATTCACAGGGTGGCCTTGCTTCTCTTTACTTAGTGTCAGTTAGCTCTTACAAATGACCTGCATGCTCGACAACTTGAAATGCCTCCTTGCTTTCTTCCGATTGAACATGAAATGACTTCAAGGGCAAAGAGAAGATGGCAATGAGAAAGAGAGAGAGAGTGAGAGAGAGACTGTAGGAGAGAGAGAGAGGAGAGAGAGGGAGAGGTTTCTTTCATGCTTGCCTTCACTCTGGCTTACAGGTCTCTGTGGGTGATTAAGGCGCCTGGAAAGAAAGCCGATAATTTCTGTTTTGAATTAATACGTATGTCAGCAGGCTGAGCTGTACAAACTACTGGGGGCTTATTGAAATGTATGGCTGGAAAGGAGGGTGTTAATGCCTGGGTGTATTGGCCACAGCACAGAAAGAGAGCCCATCCTTTTGTGTTATGCATGCCTGGCTTGGCTGGTTAGTGTTTGCTATGCATTAGCCGGCTTCACTCTTTGGAGACTGGCAGCGTCTGCACACAATGTTTCGCTCTACCGAGTGAGACAGCACAAGGACGTGCAGAGAGGGAGTGATAGGGAGGGAACGATAGAGGAGGAATGGGGGGGGGGGAAGGGAAAGAGGGAGACTTGAATGAGTTACAGAAAACTTGCAAGAAAGGGTGGAGAGGAGGGATGGAGATGGAAAACATGCTAAATAAAATGCACAGCGGAAGTGCAATGGCAGAAGAAAGGAAGATCGAATTGTACATGGATTGAGATAAAGGAATGGCTGGAGAGGGCAAGAGAAGGCGATAGCAAGACAGAGCAACAGAAAGAGATAGAGAAAGTGATTGCATCTAAAGCGAGTCCCCATGGATCCTGATGTCAGTGTGGAGTTAATAACTGACAGACAGAAGGAGAGCAAAGACTCAGATCTAAGTCCAGCCCTTAGCCATTTTTCAATATATGACTGTAAAGCAACTCTGCTTTAACCATTATACAAGACACAACTACTCACAAACAGGTGTTTGACAGATTATGACATAGCCGTTGTCTTGTGTGTGACACTATGACAGACCGATTGCAACAGCATCAAACCGTTGTGTTGCTGGATAGTATTTTCATTCTTTTGCGATCGTCTTTTTATTTGGGTCAAAGGAGTGGAAGCCGAGACTGAATAAGGGGGTAAGAAGTGCCATTGGAACTTCAAAGAGGTGCAGTCTCTTGAACATGATGCAACTGGATGCAATGGAATGCCAACTCCCGCAACCGGGCCTCGAGATGCAGGTACTTTAACAGAGGGCAACGAATCCTGCCTTACAGTGTGGTCAGAAACCTCTGTCATTATCTCGGAGTGATCCTCAGATGATGCTCAGAATTAGGCTGGAACGTGACTTGGTTTAAATTTCGCTATGAACACTCCTTCGCAACTGCTTTGCAAGAGAGCCTGTGTCGTAAGGCTAATATTTGAATGAGCTGAAATTGGGGTGCAATTGTGTCACACCAAATAAATTGCCTCCGCAGATGAGAAATGGAATGATAACATAAAGTTCTCATTATAACTACTGTGAGCTTTTATTTTCAGGAAATATGACTGGAGTTCTAAGAATAGAATGGTCTGAATTAAGAGACAGACAAAGCACTGAAATAGAGTAGAGTGCTTTTGCATGCCGACAATACAGATATACATTTTCAACATGCTTCCTTGTTTCCCCCTTATGACTGTCCAGAAGTTTGAACTTCAAAGGCAAAAGCTCTCAATCCGTTAGAAAGCATCTGAAGGAGTGTTGTTTAATTATAGATGAAATCCCCTTTTCTCCAAACTGCCTCTAGTTATTACATTCAGGAATTAATTTGGAACATGAAAAAGCTGGTATCATTGATGCTGCCTGTAAGAGGTCCGCTTTCCTTAGAGATTAGCCATCTATCAGCGGTTGTCGGAAATTATTAGTTTCTCCATCTGTGGCTGATTGATGTTGAAGTAAAGCAGGGAAAGGAGGGTGAAAAAAAAGTCACAAAAACAGAACATAAACATGGATCAATGTTAATCGTCATGCCCACATGCATCACAGCGCTTTGTTGTTTGCCACATTGTAAGCTAACGTTTTGAAGAAAGCTGACCTGTGTATGCACAAGGAGAAACGTTTGTACACTTATTTACCATAATTTGCTGGGAGCTGTTTTCAAAGGCTGGGGGAAGAAACCCAGCACTTTGAGATAAGCAGCCCTTTGTTTTTAATCAAAGCCCCAGTTTGAATGAAAAAATGTTCCAAATGAATAGAGCCGAATGAAAGGGAGGTTTAGGCAGCTACACAGCTTTTATGAATCAAATCAAGCCTCAGAACCACCACTATGCGGTAGAAAGCTATACAAAAACACTGCAAACTTTTGAATGTTTTGCGCAAAAGTTTTCCGTTACCCCTTCCCATGTGGTTAAAATCCAGTTTATGAAAATGATAATTAACATTCTCAGCATAACGCTATCTGGACCGTCACTGAATGATGTCTGGTTAGTTAGATATCGAGGCATGGGCTATTGATCTGAAATCACAATATTATCCTGCCCATCACCGTCATCTGTGACCTTGACACAACACTGTGATGCATCTCAAAGTTATGCAGCACCCAGAGGCAATATTACACCAGGTTACTGAACACTTGACTAAGCTTTGATAGCATTTGTGCTGAGTAACATCTTTGGTGCTCAAGATGAGATGCTTATCCCTGCACTTACTGTCAAGTAATATCCAGCAACAAGTTTGTTTTAGGTTATACAAATCATTGCATGTTAGTGTTACCGTCATACTAGTAGGGCCTGCATCTCCTCAGGGTGAGTCCCTAGCCAGTCTCAACCCCAATACTCCTATGCCTGACAGTATGATGAATAGCTGTGCTAATAACTGGACCAGTTCAATAGAATCCGCCTGAATTGTAATATTCCTACTGTCCCAGCGGAGTGATTCAACTTGTCGACCTGACCAGCGTCAGATCCAAACCTTTCGTCTTTATATTTATCAACTCGCTTGCCCAAACTACATCCAAGTAATACCAAGGCATGAACTGCACAACCCCCTTTGAACAGGCCTTTGCTGTCCTGCGGCTTGTGTTTAAAAGGTCTGCAGCCCACCAGTGTATGCATGGCATCTCTCTCTGTATCTCTGAAGGTCTTTTAGAAGTCACCACTAACTAGAAGCTGGGGAATAGACTGTCTGGGTTGACGGAGAAGAGAGGGGGTCCCCCAGGAGGCTCCGTCAGTCCCTGCCGCTCACACCTCATACGGATTCTCTTTCATGTGGACTATTAGCATCAGGTAATGCTGCAGCCCACCACTTTGAAGTCAACGCAGATATCAAAGGATCAGGAAGAGATGAAGAAGAGGGACATAGAGGAGAGTGTATTTAGATGTGACTGGTATGCTGCATGTGGAGGAGCAAAAAGTAGAATGTAAACACTCAAATGCAGGCACACAGCATTACCATTACTGCCACCAACAACAACCATGACACAATCACACCCACTACCCTCTCATTAAACTTGTGCCAGATACATACAAAAATGAATAAATATAAAACCCATTTCTTTTCATGGGTCATGTGTGAATGACAACTGGAGTCAAAATTCAGGAAAATTGGCTCTAGCAATTTGCCATCCCAAGACCTATTAATATTTCCAAAAAAGTTTAATACGGACATATCTGTGAACAAAGGCACCACATTAACAAATCAAGTGCACATGATCCTCTAAAAACATACAATAGCTACAAGCACAACAAGTCTTGGATTTTTGATCTGTCTTCTAATTGGACCGATGCCATAATAAGACAGCTCCTTGGCATCCAGGCATGAGAATATTTTTGTTGGTAGCTGTCACTGAGGTCAAAGATATGATATATGTGTGACATCAAATTAACCCGCCTCCACAGCACACAGGAGGTAAATAGTGAAAATAGTCATAAAAAGTCAAAAAGCAGATGGTTATCAAACTGAAATCCCTCATAGAGAGAAATAAAAAACAAAAAATAAGAGAGCACAGTGACAAAATGACAGTATGAGATGACCGTATTATACACTCCTCCACTCTGTCTAGGGAAACAGTTGTTAGTTGTGTGAACAAGCCAGACCCACAACATTCACCGGAAACAGTAATCCGGCAATACTGCATAGTCCATGTGTGAAAAGAAGGGGCTCATGACACAGTCCTCCAGATGTGTTCCCCACACACCGCGTTCTGCTAAGACTCCTTCTCCCTGAGTGCTGAGCTTAGATCCAGAGCTGTCCAAGCAGCAGCGCTGCAGGGGAGGGGAGGTTTAGCTGAAGTGCTTCCACCCCTCTACGTTAATCCTGTGGCTGCAGAGAGAGAGAGAGAGGGGGGGAGAGAGAGAGAGAGAGAGAGAGGGAAAGAGAGAGAGAGAGAGAGGGGCCAGGGGCTTGCATGGAACCAGGGATGCTTCTGCAGGTTCAGCCAAATGTGAACACCAGATATGTGGAGTACTGGCAGGGAGCCTCACACCCACAAACTCATGCTCTCTCTCACAAACACATGCATGGTTGCACAATCATGCTCAAATATGCCAACACACACACACACACACATGGGTATGCACAAATGCATGTAACAGACATTGGTAGGTAAAACTTGATGATTAGTTATTGACAATTGTTTCATTTCCTTTTTCCAGAACAAGCTGGCTTATGTGAGATGTATATGAAGGGGGAAATAACATGTGCAAGGTGATTTGTCTTTCTTTTCCACTGCAGCAAGTTTTAAGACTGAATCTCAATGCATTGTTCAGATTGTGGATGGATCCTAATGACCAGCTAGACCATGGCTTCCAGGCATGATTTGCCCGGAAAGTGCAGCGTTGTTGTAGCTTAGCTCCCACAGACACATTACTTCAGTTTATTAATCAGTTTGAATAATCACGGTGATTGGGGTCAGAAGTTCTCTCCCATGCCATTGTGTGTGTGTGTGTGTGTGTGTGTGTGTGGGTATGTGTGTGTTCGCGTGTGTTTTTGAGCTGAAGTAGTCTTTGCTGTGAACGGACATGCAGAGAATAATTTTGATTATTGTGATTAAACTGCAGCTGCATTAAAACAATGAGTTGTTCACCAAAGCTGCAATTATTGGTATTAAACCTAGTGCACCTAACCCTTCCATAGAGTGGTTCAACAGGTCAACCATCCATCTCAGGGAACAATGCGTGCGCACACACACATAATTCAAGTGGCCCACTTGTGGCTCACCGTCAAAATAAATAGAGTACGCTTAAAAAAAAAAAAGACAATAACATGGGTATTAGTGAAAAATGCATAAAAAAGCATTAGCTTTGGTGGTAAAAGGGACAAATGAAATGGATTTAATTTCTCTCTCTCTCTCTCTGTCTCTCTCTCTCTCCCTCCCCCTCTCTCTCTCTCTCTCTCTTCTACCACCCTCCCCCCATTTCTAAATGTTTTTAGTTAAAGTGATATTAGGCAAGAAGGGAGTGTGGGCGGTGATTTTTGGTTAAATGTGGGGGTAATCAGCTTAATGCAGAGTTAAAGGGCCGATGGGAGGCTGGCCAAATCCCTGGGCTATTAAAGTTGCACCATGTCCCCAGCAGTGACCTCATCCTCAGCTTTAATTATGGCAATACTGTCTATCTCTTTTGGCTCCTCTCTTTCACCCTCTATCCCGTCTCTCACTCTTTCTCAGGCTCGCTCGTTCTCACATTCTTAATATTTCCCTTTCTCTTTCCCTTTGCAACCCTCTGCTCATCAACAACTCTACTTGTTCCGATCTGTTTTTTAAGTGTTTTGCTAAACCTTGTACTTTATATACTGCATAAACTCTTTCAGCGCTCGCAGCTTCATCTGCACCTGTTGTTTGTGCCCTTTTCTTCTTGCTCTCTAATCCGCTTCTGAGACTTTGTTTCTTTGTCCAGTCACACATCCTCCTTCACACACATCTTATTTCCCATCGCTCCTAACCGTTCCCACCCATCCCCCTGCTCTTTCCCTCAGCTCCAACCTCCCCATGTTTCTCACCCTCCCTCTTTCCTCCTCTTTCCCTTAGTGATGTGTATTTCCTCCCCCCTCCCCTTAGCCCTCTTCTCTCCCTATTTTTTTCCAACCTTTTTTCTCCTTTTCTCCTGGTTCTCCATCCTCCCCTCCCTCCTTTGGTCCCTCCCTGTACCTGTCCAGCAGTCCAGCAGTGAGGTGGAAAGTGTGTTGATGATTGAACGTATGGATAGCATGTTTCCAAGTCTATTGTGTGGTATGCTGCTATGTAGATTATTATAAGAGAAGGTACAATAATTGCAACAATGTAAAGTATTCTAATGCTGCTATCAGATTTGCCCGATAAGAAACACTATAGCTTTGAGTGTTACTTAGCTTCTGTTATCACATTTACACTCTTCTTTTTCTTTTTCTGTTAATCTCTCTTGACATTTCTCTGTCTCTAACTGTATCTGACATTCTATGCCTCCATCTTTCTCAAAAACTTTTGTACTTAGCCTCTCTTCTTAATTCCTACTGCATTATGATTCCACCTCTCCTCTCCCTTGTGCCACTTTTTCCCTTCCTCTTCATCCTCTCCGATCCCTCGCTCAAACTCTTTCTCACCCACTCCCATTGCCTGCACTTTCTTTCTCTATTGCCTGTATTTTCTTTCTCTATAATCACTCTCTCCTTATTTCACCTTGTTTCCACCTCTTTATTTTATTCACCGCTCCTCTTTATTTTGGCCAAAGGCTCCAGTTGCTCCCTGTTACAATGCGGTATCAATCCAGCAAAGAGAATCACTGGCGGCTGCTCATGTCCAGCCACTCACATAAAACCTCTAATTCATCTCCATG
Organism: Centroberyx gerrardi; assembly: GCF_048128805.1. Taxonomy (NCBI): domain Eukaryota; kingdom Metazoa; phylum Chordata; class Actinopteri; order Beryciformes; family Berycidae; genus Centroberyx; species Centroberyx gerrardi. The sequence continues at coordinate 21,761,895 of NC_135999.1, read as the reverse complement.
GGCTAAACACACACACACTCACACAAACACACACACACACACACACACACACACACACACACACACTGCTCTTGCTCTCGTGCTCAAACACATGGAAAAACACACACACACACACACAAGCAAACATACAGACAGTGGCGCACACCCATAACATCACTGCCAAACATCTGTTGCCACATCTATAATTTCAGCAGAACCCCAGTATGCCATCGAGATGCACACACTGCCAGCTGGGCTAACACAACTGCCAGCCTCACAGCTGCACATTGTGTGTGTGGAGGAGGGGGCGCCTATACTTCATTTCTGAATTTGTCCGTATTGTGTGGTTTGGTGCCCTATGCGAGAGCCAGCCATACATACATAAAGCTAGCTAGCAAGTCATCAGTGAACAACTTATTTTCACTTCAAAATCATCACCATTGGCTATCTAACATAAAATAAAAATGCTAATGATGGCATACCTCTATCTTTAGAACGCTTTTCCTCTTGTTCTTTAATTTTATTTTCTAAACTGTGCACCTGATGGCGAGTGATTGCCTATCCGCTCTGTTTAATCAAGGGTCAAGTCTCAAGTAGGCTACACTATTTCAACAACTTTTATGTCCTGTGCAAATCAAATTTGCAGCTTTTTATTAGTTAAGTGGGTAATATTCCATAGTATAAGTATATTTTTGTGTTAAAGGGGATAGAGGGGGCACATTTGGTTACCTGCTTGCATGTTGTGTTTTGATGATTTTTGATATAACCTGTACAGTGTGGTGCTTTTTGACATATACCCTCCCCTATAAGTTGACTGAGCGCTCCTGTGGGCACAGAAGGCAGGAGAAGGAGGGTGGCACAGTTGATGGGTTCACATTATTAAAATAATGATAAATAAAATAAAGTTTGGCTGCCCCTAGCCAGCTGCCACCCTAGGCGACTGCCTATATTGACCACCAGTGTGTGTGTGTGTGTGTGTGTGGGTGTGCGCGCGCGTGTGTGTTTGTGTATGTATGGTAACTCTGCATGTCAATGATTGCTCTTCAACAAACAGCACAGTAAAAAAATCTGAAAAGCACGTTCTTTACTCGACCCTTTGATATCAGTGCCAACATCACAGCATGCAGTGTGTGTGTGTGTGTGTGTGTGTGTGTGTGTGTGTGTGTGTATGTGATTGCATGCGTGCTTGCTCACTTGTGTATGTATGTACGGAGTTTGGAAGAGGATACATTGTGCAGCATTGTACAGATAGTACGGTAATGTTTTTGTACATGGGGTATGTCACATAAGGTAAGATATCGATTTGCATGATAACTACATAGCTCCCTCCATCAGTTCTAGTGGGTGTCTGTGAGATTGGATGGGTGTTTTCAGAGATACAAGTATTGATTTAATATCTCAGCATTCATACCTTGAGGTCTTTGCAAAGATTGGCAGGCTCAATTTCATTTTAATTGTACCTTTAGGTGCTTCTGTCTCTATTTAATTGCAGATCATCTGAAATATTGCGCGCTGCAATTTGATCACAAAAGACTATGCTCTATATTTGGCACACTCTTATCTTACTCTGAGCAATAGGAAGTATTTTTTCAGTGCTACTGCATGACACAGTGTTTACCCAAGTCACCAAGACATCCATCTAATGACACAGATATGCAGGCTATACACTGAACATCCATCTCCATCTGGACATGGATGAATACAGGAGTAACTACAGTACCGCAGAATTCTACAGGATTCTCACAGAAGTTTTGAAGTTTGGGCAAAGAGAGTGAGATGGAGCGAGAGAGAGAGAGGTGGAGATGGAGGGGTGGAGCATGAGAAAGAAGGGGGAGTGGATAAGGATAAATGGCTATCTGACAAAGCTATTTGTCAATCTCCATACCTTCACCATGAAGAAAAGAAAACAAACAAAAAAAGAAACATTATTGTTGGCCAGTAGTTTTAGTCTGTATCACACATGCAGATTTTAGCAAGGACACAAAAATGTGTATTTAAACCCTTGGAAACCATCTGAAAGCAGAAGATAGAACAGGAAATATTCCTGTTTGTGTGAGTCCTGTGACGTTACATGACCATCCTCCATGCTGCACTGCAGCTGGAGTGTGACCAACTGACTGACTGAATGACTGCCAATCAGTTAAACACAGAGAATGACATGTATTTAACCAAAAATACCATGTACTCTGAACAGAGAGAAAGAGAGAGAGAGAGAGAGAGAGAGAGAGAGAGAGAGGCTAGAGCAAAGTGTTGAGAGATACAAACAGCATTAAGCCACATTAAAGAAGATTAGGGCAAGCAATCAAGTATTGGTTGTCATGGAAACACCAAGCCTAAACTGTTATTAAGTGGAGCCGGCTGGCTAGCCAAGGCTAAGATTCTATAATGGGGATAAGCTAAATGTTATCCACCCCCCCCCCCCCACCCCCCTCCACAGCTTCTGACTGTAATTCGGGATAACGTGACAATCTACATCCCAGATAATCTTTGTCCTCTACATTTATTTATACTTGTTTGGCTTATTTATGGCAACATGCATGGATTGCATGTTACTGGGAAAAAATTAAAAAAAATACAAAAATGTATACTGTGTTCTGTGGTTCCTATAAATATATTGATGCAGAATCTTGATATCCCGTGGGCAAGACTAGTATGCAATTTAGTGTGACACAAGGCAGGTTATGTATTTTGGATTTGAGCAAAGACAATCTTGATACAGTTCCAAATCCATGATGTAGTTCAGTTCTTGGATCTACCCAAAACAGTTTTTCCCAACTTGCCATTACATCCAGTTTGAAGCATTTCTCTGCCCTGGTTCTTTCTGTGTATAGTTTGTATGGTTTTTTTTCGTGGGTTTCCTCCCACAGTCCAAAGTCATGCAAGTCAGGTGGATTGGAGACTCAAAATTGTTCATAGGAGTGTGTTTATCTGTCTAGGTGTTGGCCCTGTGATGGACTGGTGACCTGTATATGCCTTCTGCCCATGCTGCATGCTGGGATAGGATCCAGACCCCCAAAACCACCCAACAAACAACATTGGCTTGAATGAATGTTTCATATGCTGAATACATATCAGATTCTCATATACTGACAAGCACTTCAGCAAATGTGTATTATACATTCATGCATGATGACAGAAATAAATGTCACTCAAAAGCTGCAGTTCGATTTTTCAGCACAAATTCTATATAAGGAGGAAAGGGTGACTGGAAAATATTGTTTCAAATGCAATAACACCAGCAGTTGTAGTATTACAAAACTTTTTTTTTCCCGCTCCCAATTTGTGATTCTCTACTATAGCCACACTTGGTTATTAGGTCAACAACACACAATCCCTGCATGCTCGTCATCCATTTGAGAGAAATGTCGACGTTGCTCATCCAGGAAGTAGTACCGGCTCCTACAAATTGAATTGGGAACATTAATATTCCGCTCGGGCCCCATGTGCACTCGGGCTGGGCTCTACCTGGGGAAGCGGAGGGAGACGTATAATGTCCTCTCAGCATATGTGCTGGGCCCTGCCCATCTGTCTGATAGGGCCCCACATCGACACTAACACCCCCCCCACACACACACACCCCACCACAGCCCCCCCCCCCCCCCCTTCCCCTACACTGCCCTGGAAAGCAATACAGCCAAAGGCCCCATAGGGAGAGAAAGAGAGGAGGAAGGAGGGAGGGGGAGAAGAGAGAGTGGGTGTGTCCTTTGCCTGTACATTATATGTTTGGATAAAGTGTGTGTATGTATGTGTGTATTTGTTTGCGTACAAGTGCTAGCATGTGTTTGTGTATGTACTTACACAAACACACACACGCGCACATCCCGCCCTTTCGTGACCAGTGAGTTTAGCAGCGTGTATTACACCGCCCCGTCTCCCATATTGTGACAGAGGTCACCTGTCTGCAATCTGGGGACTGTCCTGTCGTCTCATTTTCCTCCCCTTCCTATTACCCTGTTAGCTGTTCCCCAGAGGCACCTTATCCTTACTGCCATCTGCTGGCGCGGCATGCATACTGATTAATTAACAAACACAGCTAAAAACAGGCTGGGCACTCATTAAAACACTCATTATATGGGACATTCGGTGGCCGAGTGTCAGAAGTCTGTCGCCGGATTCCTTGAGTCTTTGCTTTGAGCTTCATCAAACTCTTGCTTTGGCTTCTCTTCCTTTGCTGCCCTCATCCTCAAATTCCATTGGGAGTAGAGCTGAGAAAGGAGAAGCTTGGGATGTCCTCCTCTAATGGGGACCGAGAGGAGGGATGAGTAAGTATGAAGGAAATGACACTCAAGGAAAGAAGGAAGATTTGAGATTCGACCAGACTCTGGCATATTGTGAGCTGCAGTGATATCAGGTCGGACAGAGGTACAAGACTGGAGCGATTAAAAGTGAGTTATGAGCCTCAGAGGGGTGATTGGCTTTTGGATTCTTTACGGGCATTGTGATAGTTGGAAATTGGTAGGACCTTCAATAGGATCTTAGCGTTAATGGAATGCTGTGAGTACAAGTCCCTATTGGGCACATTTTATGTGTGTGTGTGTGTGTGTGTGGATAGAGGATAGCCCCTCATGCCCCCCGCTGTTCCTAGAGATTGAGATCAGGGTTAAGTACTCTTCACTACCTTGCTCTTACATACACACTCATACTCATTCACATACACACACACATACAGTACACACACACACACACACACACACACACACACACACACACACACACACACACAGCTGAGATAAAGCCCTCTGCTTAATGTAAGATCAGTGGATCAGCGATGAGGAAGGATGGATTAATTGCAACTGATGTGACCTGGGGCAAAAAAAAGAACTGGAAAATAGGAGTAAAAAAAAACAGTGCAGTGGAACTAGGTCTAAAACCAGCCTGCTAGCATTATCCCCTAACACACACACACACATACACACACACGCATACACACACGCACATGTACATACACACACACCATTATCATCAAACATCTGTCCAGCCTGTTGACCCCCCTCAGCGCAGGTCAAATAAGTCCGATTACACAGTAGTGAGATGCATGGGAAGATAAAGACTGATGTGTGTGTGTGTGTGTGTGTGTGTGAGTGTAGGGCATGTGTGTACTCCTGTCTGCCTGTTATATTGTGTAGTGTGATGTGTGTCCTTGGCCAGAGGGTTGTAGCAGTGTAATCCTGATAATCACATATCTGCCATGGTGAGGCATCTACCATCTTTATCTTCTGAGAGGACTCCTCAAGTGTTGTAGTTCTTCTCTGAAAAAAATATGTATTACAGGGGCGTCCTGGTGGCTGGCAAGGTGACGTCTTGGGTTCAAGTCTGGCCTGGGATTTTTGTCGCATGTCATCAACATATATATATATACACATACATATATATATATATATATATATATATATATATACATACATACATATATATGCGTATGTGTGTGTGAACCTGTATGGATGATGCATCTTCACACTGTGTTCCAGCTTTAACAAAATGTAAAACTTCAAACTGTCCTAATTCATACACCATAACTGTGATTGACATAAATTCAGGTATCCATAAAAGTATCAAACTTTTGAAGGTCATAGCTGCTATACCACTAGTTCAGTTTTGATGAAACTTGGAGGTATGATGCATCTTGTTACTTATTGGTCCAAGAGCTGCTTGCATCATTCATGGGGGACAACAGAGAGAGTTATTTGTACTGTAAAACTGTTAATCATAATCTAGGTGTTTATACGCTTCAAACTTGTGTTTATGAGACAGGCATTAGACCAAGATGCCAAAACTGAATAAAGAACATAGCTAAATAAGGTTAAACATTTTATTTGCACAAATGACAAGTGACAAATCTCCCAGGCTGTTATAACAGACAGGATATTACTTGAGCCAAGGGAGAGCAGTTTGGCAGAACAATGCTGCAGTTGTGCGTGCTTTACCAGAGAGAGAAAATAGTCCCACATCCCTGACTGGATTGTCAAAGAAGACTGACGAGAATAATTATCAAAATTCAAACTGTCAAACTGTCTCCTTTAATCCAACATGTAGCATTTGATTTACTTAGGAAAAGCAACTGGTTAGCGTTAGGATTCATAGCTTAGGCCAGGGGTTATGTTTTGGCAAGAAGCACTGGAGAATATCTACACTTCAGACTGAATACACAAGGTATGAAAAGAACACCTTAAAACAACATCACACATAATGATATGATCATCTGCGCATAGCAGATGTCTCCCTTAGTGATACTTACTACCACCTCCATAAATAGATATTACGGTGTTAAGGTGCTACTCAGTTTTTGTTAACAACTCAGCACGTTATAGAGCCAAAATACTACAGTTTAATGAAGTGAAACCTTTCATGCTGTGGCATTTGTATTTTGAGTTTAGTGTTTTTAGTATGAGTTATTATTGTTGTTTCAACTACTATCCATCAGAGATTTAGAGTGTGTCTCACAGAGTGCCCCTGTGGCTTAGCTGTCTAGTGTGCTGTGTTGCCAATACCATATACTCTGACTGCAGGGTTTGAATACCGGCTCCTGCTGCGCTGTCACATCTGTCTCTATTACTCTGTTTCCTGTCACCCCTCACAGCTGCTAGCTTGAAACACTAATAAAATACTGAAGGAGAGCTGACCGCCCACTCTTCTTTAAAAAAAAAAAAAAAGAAAGGAAAAAAAGTTCATTCTACAAAGAAATATACCAAGGCAAAGCAGAAACTGATGCAATGCTGAGGTTCCTTCAAGCCCTGGAGTACATGACATCTGTAGGCCTGTGCTGAGCCATGCCTAATGCAATGCTGGCCCCCTTGATCATTTTCAGTTGAGGTTCACAGTATGTGAGCTGCAGTGAACCCCTCAGGCTTAAAGCTGTGCATTTGTTGCTATATTGCTAAGCGATTGCTACAGGCTAAGCGGCAGTCATGTCTTTGCCAATAGACATTTATGAGCTTATAGCATAAACAAGGCTAGACTCAGTAAGTGTGTTGTCGATGTTCATTTACATCAACTGTTCATACAACCCAAACATTCTGTGAGCTGCAAATACCGCAGCCCATTCTATGGAGAGTAATGTGCAGCTTCTATTTCATGTCCAACACGCTGCATTATGCACCATATTGATATTTTTTGAAACCAGATAAATTTTCTCTGAATGTGCATTGTTACATGTATTTTTCCTGATATGCCTAAAAGGTTAAATTCTGCAGATCTGCACTTTCTTTTTATCAAGTCCATAGGGTAAAGTTAGCTATGCAGTCAATAAGAGCTGATGGGTCAAGTCAAGGGGTATGGAGAGGACAAGAACAAAGATATATCTTCATTACATATTTAAAAGGCACCACAAAAGGCTTAGATAGCAGATGCACAATATTACAATCGCAAGCCTTACTGAACCTGCTAGGTTGACATCTAGAATTGTAAAGTTTCTTTATAGCTTTTCAGTGATGTTGGAGGAAATAATTTATCAAGTGTTGACCTCTTTCACCAGGCCTAATTCACCTTTGAACCTCACTAAAAAAATCCATCCACACACACACACACACACACACACGCACACACACACAAACTCTCTTAACAAGGACATCACATGCCTCGTCTGCCAAATCCACATCAATATTTCATATTTACCACACTATTTATCCACTCCGTTTATCATTTATGAATGTCATTTAGTGTGTCATAGTGTGCATGCACACAAAATTGTGTTTATACATCTTTGTAAGTGTGCCATTTAGATAATGTCACGGCAGGCCATAAGCTCCTCTGGCATCTCAGTAACACTGGTATACAGCCATGGACAAGGCTATTCTCTCTGAATAAACAAGTCTCCCCTCTTCTCCACACTCAACCCTTAATTATTCATATGGGGCTGAATGGGACATTGTTTATCAAGGCTATGGCACCAGGGAACCGTGTGCACTGGGCTGTACACCTATGTCAGTGGGTGTGTGCTTATTGTGTGTGTGTGTGTGTGTGTGTGTGTGCGCGCGCGTACATTCAAGTGTGTGCGTGTGTTGTATGAGATAGCAAGATAGAGTGAAAGAGATAGAAAGCGAGAGAGAGAGATTGGACTAGCTCACACATAGGCAGCCAACTTTCTAATTGGTGATTACAATACCTTTAACGAACTAGCTTTAGCTGTCTACTTGTTATTGGTATGGTAATGAGGGTTGAAGAGGTAAACTGCGTTCCCACCAGAGAGAAAGAGAGTGTGTGTGTGTGTGTGTGTTTGTGTGTCTGTTGTGATGAACACTGCCTCATTTAATGAGTATTATTAGCTCTTGACCTCATTTGACCCAGAGAAGTCCACATACATTTGAACGTGAAAGCGTTCACACACATATACACATTCACACACAGAATTAGCTGTGCATACGCACACACCAACTCAACTCCTCAACGTCCACCTGGCATTCCAACAAGGATGGTGGTGAAAAACAGCATTAACAGACACAGTATGTCAGAGTAAGACTAATGATTTCCACACACCACTCAAATGGCACAGCCTGATCAGAAATTAGGAAGATATCCTAATAAAAAATAAAGCATTCTAATAAGAATTTATGCCCTTGTGTGTCTTGTGTTTTAATGTCACACCTTGAAACACATGGCATTTCAAGTCTGATAGCGTAACCATATTTGAGCAAGTGTAAGGCCACATTTGTAATAACAGTGGGAAATGGCAATGCTTTTTGTGCCAAAGATGTATCTTTAGATTTGATGTACTGCATAGATCCATAATTATTTGGTCAAATTTGACCAAACCAAGACTGAAATCTCTGTAGGGTGTTGAAGGTGTAATTTCAGGATGTCCTTTGGTGCAAAGGTGCACAGGACCAGAACAAAAGTGCCTTCAATCAAACTAAAATCCGATTCAAAACCAGCCAAGTAATGGAAAAGTAGGAACAAAATGTCAGAAATGTTCAGATGCCACTTAAAGGCGTACTCTAGATTGTACTTATTTTTAACTCCAAAGTTTTATTTATGCTATGTTCATTTTTGGCATTTACAAAATAATACTCCATATTAAACTAATGGATGGGATAAACAACCACGATAATTTATGGTTCAGAAATGTCAGTTCACTGTTTAGCTGTTTGCAGTACAGTACTTACATTTGTACTGTACTGCATGTCCTCCAGCATGTTTCAACAGCCAGTTTAAATATGACATGTTAACATTTCCCCTGGGCATTTTGGCTTTCATGATCATCATTATGAATCTCTTTGTATGCATTTGTCTATCTTTAGTCTGAGAGTTAACCTGCTCTTCTCTGACACTCATTACACCAAGTGACATGTTTACTGAAGTCCAGACATTGATATGGTATTTATAGGCCTCTCTCTCTCTCGCCTCCCTCCTCCCTTTTCTCCCAGTTCTCTCTTCTTCTCCACCAAAGTTCTCTCTTCGCCTTCTTCGCCTCCTTCAAACCTTTCCGCCGGCACTTCCAGCTCCTCCACCCTCCTCTTATCTGCCTCCCACCTAACCACCCCACGCCGCTCCTCCCTGTCTCATCCCGTATCCCCTCCTTCTCCATTCCATCGTGAGCTGCTTCCTCCTCCATGCCCCCCTCACCTCCTCCTTCAACCTTCCCATCCCTGCCTCCCTTTCTCCCCAATTACAAAGCACTGTCAGCGGGGCTGTCAGCGTTGCACTGAGGAGTGCAGGGCGTAGACAGACGCGCGGCTGTTTGATCATTCGCTGCACATCCACGCAGAAAGCCACCCTGGATAAGCACACACTTTAGAGATAACGTCCTTGTATCATTTAAATGTTAATAGGCTTTCTATGGGCTCAAACCTACATTTATTATTGTGCAAATGAGCCAATTTCCCCCTATCTGTGCTGTCCTAAGAGCCGGCATGTTTAGTTGTCTGAACATAATTAGAATTATTGTACTGTAAGGAAGAGAGTAGAGGAAGGGGGGAAAAAAGAAAAGAAAAAGGGGGAGCTCATCTTCTGTTCTAAGTAGAGTGGGACAAGCTCTTTGGTGGAAGTTTCCTTTGAGAAAGAAAGAAACATGCTCGCTTTCTTTTTCGTCTCGCAGATTTATGGATCATCCCAATTTTCCCTGCGCTGTCTTTTTTTCAGAAGAGCGATTGTTGGCAGACTTTGTTTCTATGGGGGAGCTGCTTTGCTGCAGGCGGAGGTGGAGCAGTGAGAAAGAAAGTGAGAGACAATAGCAAATAATGTACCATGGATATACAGTTGGTGCAGGGAGTACAATCAATGTCAGACAAATCAATTTCAATATCAGGGATCTGTTGGGGGGCCCCCAAGCCTGATGCAGCGAACCCAAGACTGCTCTGATGTATACCCCTCAGTGAGAAGAGGCTCTGTGTGTGTGTGTGTGTGTGTGTGTGTGTGTGTGTGTGTGTGTGTTTGAACTGTAAATGCGAGCATTTAGTTGTCATTCAGAACTTGTCAATGTTGCTGCCACAGATGTTGCTGGTAGTGCTCAACGTATGTCAGATCAGATTACAATTTGAAGCTGAATACACATAGATGTCTTTGTTTACATACAGATTACCTCTAACAGATATTTACTATTCATAGAGCATCGACATGCTACAATATCACTTATTGATTGCACTGCATATCAAGATACTCTTTTATGCAATAGCATGGTGTTCACATGCAATACTCACATCATGCTGTGAAGTATTGCATGCAAAGTAAAGAGTATTGCATGGTGAGTGTTGCAGTCCATTGCTCTCACACAAGAATAGCTTTTTCTTTGATCTTTCATTTGTAGACAATGGTTTTTCATCAGTAGTTATATTGAAAAGATGAATGTCCAAGCTTTCCTTATTATTTATGACATCTTATTTCATTCATTTATTACGTTTATTTCAGGGACAATGCACATTAGTATACATAATTGTAAAACGAGCCACAATTAGCCAAAGGGTAATTTTTATCTGTAGTCCCTGGGCAGGTGAGCGAACGAAGACGTTGAAAGCGACAGTGAAGAGCAATACACAGGAATGAGCCATAGAATATAAAACAGATGAATCATGCAGACAACATGAAACGGGAGCATGCATTAAAAACTTAGAATGACAAGCGCGACATACAAGAACACTAACAGTTCCATTGTAAAACACATGTGAAAGCACACACAGCACAAAAACGCAAACAACTCAAAGAAGCAAGTGGTCATGAAGCACACGGGAGTTGTGTGTGGCATGCTTGATTTTCTTTGTTTTTAGATTGCTGGAAAACGACTGAGCTGATATAGAATTGCATAGATCAACAGGTAGTGAGTTCCAAACGTGATGATTTGACTGGGAATGCTGACTGACTGAAAAAGGTTTTCTTTTGTGGAATTATACAGTCTCTTCTGGTGGCAGCACATGTAGACTTACCTGTCTCTTACAAATGAAGGGGAGGCGGGGCCAATCCATTAAATTTCCCCAGCTCAAGAGTCTTATGTTTCCTTAATCCTATGTGTCCCTGTAGTTTTGATTTGCTCATGAGATTCTTGCTACATCAATAGGTTGTGTAAGTAGTTGAATTTCATCACATGCACTAGTCTAAACGTTTTGAGAGCATTACTTATTCCCTACCTATTTTTCGCAGCCAGTCCAGGGATTCAAACTAGCGACCTTCTGGTTAAATGTTACATTTTGGCATCCTCTGCCCCAGTATATTGCATACACACATTTCAAGTGTAGACGAAATCCAAGGAGATGCATAAGCATAGAAATATGATCGTCAGAGATGGGATGAGGGAGTAAAACAATGACCTTTAAGATTTGACATCATAACAAGTACACATTTCTCATGTCCATATTAAGACATGGGAGTTGTACTGTAGGCTGTAGCCAAGAGGATAGTATCAGATTCTGCTGTCAAAGCTCACAATCCACAGAGATGTCAATCAACCCCGTCCCCAGCGACAGATGACCTCTATCATATCCACCCCTTCTGTTACTGTTACTGCTCTGTTCTTCTCTCCCCTCTCTCTGTCTGTCTCAAACTCATTTTCTCCTTGTAAATTAATCCATCTTCCTACCTTTATATCCTCTTATTTTCTATCCCCCCACCATTCCTCTATCACCCTCCCTCCCTCCATCCTGCTTTTCAGCTCTTCCCAACCTCCTTGTTCCATACTTTCCCCTCCACCTCATATCCATCCTTCCCTCCTCTTTTCCTAATCCATCTCTTCCCATCTCCTGCTTCCTTTTGTATTCTCCCTTCCATTCTGCCATCACTACCTGCGGCTCCACTCCCATTCTGCTGTCCCAGCATGTTTAAGTTCCCATCACTTGTCATTGCATTTCCTCTCATTCTGAAAGCGCTCAGGCGGGATCCAGCCCGTTGAAGGCCATCTGTTAGCCGATCTGACAGGGCTGAGTATGGCTCTCACACTGGCAGTGGCCACTGGCACTGGCACAGGCACAGGCCAGTGTCTGGCTATGGCAGCACAAACCCAGGCTGAACCAGACAGCCAAAGAGACAGCCAGTTTTCTCACTGTGTTTATAAACAGTCTGATTGTTCATTTGCAGACACCTGGCGAACATGCTCTAGTCTAGATGGAATGCAGTTTAGTTCAGGGATGAAGTGAATCCATTATGGAGAATCAAGTTGCTTCTATTCACATAGCCCTCCCTTATCTTAAGCAACGGGAAGAGGGAGAAGGTTGGATTATCATGTAACTACAGTACGTTGAATAAACCATACCAGTCTGAGACCCACCCATTCAACTTCCTCCTCCTTCACCTTTCCTCCATCTCCTTCTGTTCCGCCTTTCCCCCAGGAAAGAAGTGCCTCCACAACAAAGTATTACACACTGACATGGTGTCCGTTTCGCCCTCCCTTGCAATCAGGTTACCCGGGCAAAAAGGTGTGAAATTGCTTACTGCTTTGTGAACCAAATCTCTGTTCTTGCGCTAATCCTGGTTTCCGGAGCCAAACTGGTGAGAGCAGCTTCCCTTTATAATACATGGTGCATGCACGCTTGCACACACGCATGCCCAAAAGCATCCAAATGCACAGAAAAACTCATGTACAGTCAAAAGCATCCTGACATAAAATTTAACAAACAACAATATCTCTCTCTCTCTCTCTCTCTCTCTCTCTCTCTCACTGACACACACACATGCACACTTCATATGCTGTTACACTAAGGAAACAAATGGAAACAAAAGCCACTGAACAACAGTGCTGCATTACTGATGAGCCATATGTGGAAGTAATAGAGGCAATTATTATTCTTCCTATGCTCTTCTAACCAATTAGGATTTGACTACCTTTTCTTCTTCACATTAGTCTGTACATAATGTGATTAAGAGTCTGATTATGCATTGATTATGTTGCTGATGGGTAGCTCGTTAACAAAGTGGATTTGGCTTCAGAAACGAGAAATGAGATCTCACTTCCATGGGACAGACGCCTACACATACACACATTCAAACACCTCCCCCCCGACTCCCACCCCCCACACACACCACCTCTACTGCTACCACCACCACACACACACTCTTACATAAGCCCCACCCTCAAAAGCACCCTAAAACACCTCACAAACCAGTTTATACGGCAGATAACATGGTTTAATAGTCTTTAATAGTGTCATCATTTCGGGGCTTACGGATTAATTTTTGCCATAGGCAAAAATGAATGGGGTTTCTGGATTGCATTTGACAATCCTTTTGTTCTTAAAATGGGTGAAATAATGTAAGTAGAAATTACACATGACAAAGGTATTAGATTTTTTAACGCGTTACTGAATCCGCACCATGGTGCGTTGCGTTATCTTCGCTTCACAACGCCACACAATGCTGGAACGCTAAATATGATTGATGTGACAATTTTTTTTTTATTGCAGCTTCAAAACCGATCAGAATCCACCTCAACAAATAATGAAATGCAGAATAGAGGAACTCCCGGAAGCAAAAAAATTGTAATATTAGCACTGGACGTTAAAGATAAGCATTTTTACACCCCTATTCATTTGCATGTTAGACTGAAGGGGGGTGGGATCTGGAATCCCTTATTTGGGGCAAAAAATGATGTCATGCTTGAAACAAAAATAACTTCTGTCTTGAAAAGCTTTGTATTTTATTAGCTTTGGTGCAAAGCTATATTAGAAGAGAAGCACAAGTATAGTAATTCAAATCACACAGGATATAATCAATGCTAGAATGATTGCATGATTTTCAAATGATTGACTGAATTACAGCTAAAATGCAGGTACAAACCACACAGTGCGTCTCTTGATAGGTAAACTAAACCAGCTTCCAACTACCCAATCAACTTTGCATATATCAGTTTCTTCTTGAGGTAAATTCTATTAAAATGACAAATTCTCCCCATTATTAAAACATTTTGACACCAAAGCTGCAGTTTCCATCTAAAGATAATTACCTTTACTGTCTTAAATCTGTTAAGGTAATGCTTTATATTTTGTCTATTAATAAAACTGGCTTCACTCCTATATGTGACATAATCCAATTTAGCTGAGGGAACGGAATCACAGCTTCGATGTAATCTTTAATAACAAAATGTCTCTTATGCAGTGCTTCAGCGAGTTATTCCAGGAAAGAGCTGGGATTAACTGTCACAGGTGTTCTCAGAAGAAAAACATAAAGAAAATCTGAGTGGTTTGATCTCTTTATAAGAACCATGAGAAATTATATAAGGATCCCGTGCTAACTATTATAGGATCCATGTTGCTTCAATCACCTGATTTATTCACCAAGTAATTCACAGAAAAATGAATCCTAGTAGAATAAGGTGAGTCTTCCTTTTATTTAGGATGAGCTATGGCTTTTATTATATTTGTTTACTCCCCAGGTTGAATTATGTTATCAAATGAGCTACACAAAACAATCCAGCCGTGATGATAGAAACTGATACTGTGGTAAAAAAATCAAAATCAAAAAATAGCTTAGGGCTGGCATGCTTGCCAGCTGTCAGTGTGAAATAATGTAATAAAATCAAATCTCCAACCATTGCTCACTACTACAAACTATTAGCAAGACCTACTACAGTAACATTACATCCTCAACAAAGGATTGAGTTCGCCTACAATGGGGAAGTCCAACAAAAGATATGCAAACAATCAAACTGAAATGAATACTCTACTATTGTAGACACCGAAATGCTTCCACAAGCAATTTGAGGTGTAGAGAAATGGGAAATGGAAAATGCAATGTTCAAATACAGCTGCAGTGAATAACAGCCACAGCAGGAGCAGTAACTTGCAGACCTTCAGCTGGACTATAAGGGTTAGCAGCAGTTCAACAAGTTCATAGACTCTTAATGACATCAGCACATGTAGACGCTTGCCCTTGCAAGTATAAAAATATTTTACCTTCTGCAGCACTTCAATCTCCATATGACACAGTGAAAGAATTTGTTTCGTAGCATATCACTCTGAGACACACACATATATACACACACACACACACACACACACACACATTCATGCATTTTATCAGCAGGGTCAGAGGTTTTCCAAGAGCTGCACTCCTAAAGCATAAGGAGGTTCAGTGTTTTGATTGGCTATTGTGAGTTTTCAAATCTGTGACCTTATATCTGTGACCCTGCCTCCCAAAGTGTCGGGTCATGTCACAGCTTATCCTTGAGGATACAACAGCTATGACAAGTGTGTTTGTGTATCACTGAAAAGCGAGATATTTATTTTTTCTTTTCTTTACTTTTCGTATTTTTATTTATTTTTTTATTTGTTTGTATTTGTTTATTTGGGTTTTCGGGTTTCAGTCAAGGGAACCATTTAGACATTCTCCCATGCTTCTTGAATATCCTATTTGTCCATCTGGAAAGGGTCAAGGAGAGCAACTGAAAGGAGCTGAGTCTCAGCTGACTAACACGGTCTGTGGCTACATCTGTATTTCTCTAACCTCACATGCTCGGCTTGTGATATCCGGCTCTTGAGTGGTATGTAAGAGACAGCCTTTGATTCTAAGATGTTTCCCTCCTCTGGGTGGTAGGCTGCTCTACAAAGTCATAACGCAACACAATGGGCTCCTTGTTGTCAGATGATTAGGCCGACTGGTGGGTGTGGGTGTGCGTGTGGGTGTGCATGTTTGTGTGTGTGTGTGTGTATGTGTGTGTGTTGTCTGGTTTGTCTGACAGCAGTTTCAAATAACAATACATGTCAAAGCCCATGAATAAGCCGGCTGAGTGGCAGAGCCTTTTGTCTTCCAGACCTTTTCAATATTGTGTGAGAATGTCAGCGTGTTGATTGGGGATTTGCCGGATGGGGCTTACATTTGGAGGAAAGTGGGCTTTAGTCAGTTAAAAAAAAGCTTTTCACATTTTTGTCATTCATCTAAAATGGCTTTGCTTTAAATGTGGCTCAATATCTGTCCCTGGGGTAAGTGGAGCCAGGTTCACATTATGACCGTGTATGTGTGTGTGTGTGTGTGTGTGTGAAGGGTCTGACACCATAAGAATTTGATTATTTTTTATGGCATGGCATGCATTTGGCCAATTATGGACCATCAGACAGACAGGCGCACTCGCACACACACACACACACACACACACACACACACACACACACACAACGCATATATGATCTTGCTTCCACCAGCAGCATCACACTGGTGATGGGTCGATTCACAAATCAATTGTTCATGTGAATGATACTTTAAAGTGAACGTGTCGAATCGGTTCAGTGTCTGTGGTTGGACTGCGCTCCATACAGTTCTCAGCGAGTCGACATGCTTAGAAACACAAAGCGAACGTTCAGAACAAATACACTTGTTATTTACCAACCTTGGCAATGACTTCAATGCTGGCTGGCTATTCTCCAAAATTCTCATTCTTCCTTCTTCATGCATTCAGTGTTGTCTTTACACGACACCTGAAAAATAAACTGTCATTGTCATGGCACAAGCGCAACTGTACGATTCATTCAGTTCGTTCAGCAGTTCAGCTGCTGAATTGACCTTGACTGGATTGATTTTTCTTTCGAACTGAATGAACTGTTGCTGTTTCAGACTGAATGAAAGAAACATTACAGACTGAGTGATTCATTCATTCAGCTGGTTCAGCGGTTCAGTTGCTTGATGGGTTAGTAGTTCACTTAGATCGCCACTTAGTTCACCACATAGACAGCACCACCTGGTCAAAAACCACAGTACAAATGTGGTGATTTGTTCCTTTAGTGGGTTAGCGGTTCACTTAATGAATCAATTCTGTATATCGGCCAGTGAGCGTTTAACCCATTTCTGTTTTTTACAGACAATTGAATGGACACGATAGTAATTTAACAATGTTGGCTTCTCTGACAGACCCTGTTTGGTCAAGGTGTTGAGTTTGTACAGCTGTAAATTAGTCTAAATACATGGCAGTAGACAGAGTGTACCAAATCTATCATTATTTGAGACTGGACTTCTAATGTTCTAGTCTAATGTTATTTGAAACAGTGATGGCATTGCTCCTCATGTTGTTGGTGCGTGTGAGTGTGTGTGTGTGTGTGTGTGTGTGTGTGTGTGGAGGTGGTGGTGGGGGGGGTTGTCAATTGCAAAATTGACGGTGTAAAAGAATCAAGTTAATTAAAAGAGTTGGTCTTCCCACAACTAGTTCACTCATACTTGCTGTGGCTGCCTCCTGATCGCTCTTTCTTCTCTTCATCTGTCTTGCTCTTGTCATCTCGACAAAAACAACACCATGAAAAAAGATGCAGAACAAATACCTAGAAACAAGAATGTGCTCAGCAGCTAATAACTGTCTAAATACTAATTCACATATTATTGTTTTGGTACGGAGGCGCAGCAACTCCTCTGGCACTATTACAGCTCAAGCAGCAGCAAATTAGGCCGGCGAAGGGCAGGAAAGCATTGTATGGAAGAAAACCCCTTTCAAAGACAAAAAGAGAAGCAGAGAAGGAAAACCAAAAAAGAGGTGAACGTGACTAATTAAATTAGACGTAGCTTTGCTTGAGGGCGGCTGCAGGCGAGGAGGGTGGGGAGACAGGATGTGAGGGGGGGGGGGGACGGGGAGCGGGGATGGAGAGGAGGAGGGAATTTAGCTGCACATCAGGTCATAGAAATGAAAGCCCTGCGGCACAGTCAAACCAAACATGTCCCACCCGATGAGGTGCAGGAGCAGAGACAAGCTGTGACCTTTGAACTTCAACCTATACGTGTTCTGGAAGAGGCCAGGGAGTCACATCTACCTCTCTTCGAGGCTGCGAGGTCAATGTTTGGTGTGTTTAGCCTTGAAGGGAGGGTTTTTGAGCTGACGAGGATGTATTGGCAGGCAGTGAGATCATGGTTGATATCACATTTGTTAGTGGGTATAACTTTATACCGAGCCCTCTAGGCTGTTTTTAAGCTCTGAAAGTGGCTTATTTTGCATACAACAAGGTGGAAGGTTCATGGCTGGATTGTATAATAAGCCATAAAATAGCTGCAGCAGAGGGTTCTAGTAAATGTAATTTTCACTTTTTTATCTTCAATAAAGGGACAGTTAGAAATCTCTATACTACTATTATTATATCAAATGCGCAGTGGCAGGAACATCAAAGAAAGGCTAGAAAGATTTATAATTTATTTATTTTCTGAATTGATAATGCACAAACAATTGAAATTTAGCAAACAAAATGCAAACCATGAGTACTTCAGTTTAACGCAAAGAGAGATCCATTGCACCTGGAACTACAAGTTACAAAGCTAAGGATTAAAATAACAAAGACAGACAAAGTTCAATTTTTGTAAAATTAGTTTCAGACTTGATTTCTTCTTCACCAATCAGCCCCACCCCCTCCCCAGCATTTCCCTTCTTGTTACATTCTCTGTCTCCCTTTGTGCTTCGCTCCACTGTCTCCATCACACGTATCAGGAATCAGCCGTGTACGTCCAAAACAATAAGATTCTGTTCTTCCTTTGCTAAAAACGAGTGCAATTAGGAGTGCTGGATTTTCCTCTCTGGCAGCACTGTTTCGGCTACAGCCCCAGGGCTCTCTTGATATACTATGGATAGGATTATTATAGTATTGATGTGCAATCGCTCAGTTCCTGCAGGCACACACACACACACACTAAATTTTTCCAGACAGAGACTGGTTGTCACCAAGGTATGATGCTGCCTTATTTTGGCACAATCAGTTATTTAGTTGGGTGGGCTCAATGGAGTAGAAGTAGGCCACAAGAGGCTGATGAGGCTGTGTGTGTCTGTGTGTGTGCGTGCGCGCATGTGTGTACATACATCAGCGCAGGTTCAAGGCCCAGGGCCACGTTTAGCCATCCTACTTAATAAACTTTCGGCGAGCTCGCTGCACGATATCTGACCTGAAACAAGGCTGGAAAATAAGAGAGGCGGAAGGATGAAGAGAGAAGTGCACTAAGATGATGCAAAAGAAAGGAAAGGAAAAATGAAGAAGACATTTTCCATTGAAAATGGTAAGAAAAAGTAGGTGCACACAGACACACAGTCACACACACAAATAAATACATCATTAGTGAGTGGACAAACATGATATAACATAACACAGCCGGCCTCAAAACCATGCCATATTTAATAATCATTTCCACGTGTCGATATATGTGAAAATGAGATCACATAACATTTCTGTGTGCGCAGCAATCTTCAGCAATGATCAGAATAATGAGTAGTCAGGGGTGAAATGCCAGAGCAAGAAGAAAGATAAGGAAGGAAAGGAAAAAAAAAAGATCATAGCCTGACTCAAATTGAGATTCTCAGGTTCTCTCTCTCTCTCGTGTCAGTCTCTCTCAAGGCCCTCTCACCACATGTCCGCCTCATCCCTCATCTCTTTTATCTGCCTGTTTCACCCGCTCATCTTCACCTCTGCCTCATTTACAATCGCTCCTCTCCTCCGGGGAGCGTTAACCTCTGTCGTCCGTTCGCCAGGCCTTAAGGCCATGATTAGAGCGGGAGAGAGCGAGACAGAGAGAGCGAGAGAGAGAAGTTAAGTAGAGACAGGGTGGGGGGTGTTGGCATGTCTGCATTGCGCACAAGCTAGACCTAGACACCGACCCACCAATCAAACAACCCCAGAGACTGTAGGCTAGATGCACATGCGCACACACACACACACACTACTGAAATTGTAGAAAACCGTATAATTGAATTGACCATTTGTTTGTCTGAGCTGTCCTACAAGTGTGTTTTCACTTCATGCATGTTGTCAGCAAACTCACTGTAAACAATGTGTGAATGGATCATTAATGTAAACAGTTATGTGTTTCCTTTACTTCCATCATTCCTTCCATTCCCTCTCCCTCTCCTCGAGTTTAACCCCGTCTCTCGCTCCGAACCCCACAGTTGCTCTCCCCATCTTCTCACTTGACCTCCATATTCCCCTCTTCCTACCAGTTTTCCCTGTCTGGCTCTCTCTCCTTCTCTTATCATCCTCCACTGATGAAATGAGAAAGAGAGAGGGAGAGATGAGAGAGAGTGAGAAAGAGATTGAGAGAGAGAGAGAGAGAGAGAGAGAGAGAGAGAGAGAGAGAGAGAGAGAGAGAGAGAGAGAGAGAGAGAGAGAGAGAGAGAGAAGAGAGATGTATGCAATGATATTAATCTTTTCCTAATAGGTCTCGCTGTCCTTTCATCTGTCCCTCCTTGTCTCATCCCTCCATCTCATCTCTGCTTCAGGGTCCCATGCTTCCTCCATCTATCCTTTCATCATTTCCCTTCCCGTACTCTTCCTTTCACTCATCCCCAGATTCCGAACCCTTTCATCATCCTAACAACTTATTTTTTTTTATCTTTTCCTCCGTCCCTCGCACACCTCTCTCCCTCCTTTCCATCTCTCTGTCCTGACCTCTGCCCTGTGCCCAATCTCTCTGTCTATCTCTCCTTATCCGTGTCTCTCCTTATCCATTATCTCCCCAGCAATCATCCCTCTTTCCTCACCTCTCTGATCCTTCCATCCCTCTTTTATCTATAGATTCATCCATCCCTTCCACCTTTTAGCCTTCCTGTAATTAGACCTGTTTTTCTTTACCACCCCTCCCCCCATCTTTAGCTCCACTTTCTTGTTGCCAGTCTTCGCCTCTCCTGTCTGCCTCCAGACCTCTCGTCCTCCCCGTGTGATCATCCTTTTCTTTCCAAATATCACTCCTCATTTCCAACCTCCTTACATCTCCTTTCCTGTCATCAGGCGGCTCTGATCATTCCTTCCAGCTTTCGTTCTCCCTCCTCCTTCCCGCCTCCCTCCCGCTCCCTCCCTCCCTTGCTGGTTCCTGACCTCCATCCTCCCTGTGATCATCCCTCCAGAGTTGAGGCCATCTGTTCCTGCAGGAGAACCAAGCGCACCACCGCATCCTAGCCTCCAACACCAGCCAGGATCCGTGTGTTTATGCATGTGTGTGTGTGTGTCAATTTAGCTATGTGTGTGAGTGTGCTGTGTGTGCATTTGTGCGTATGTCTATGTGTTTGTATTTAACTGTGACCGCATATACCTCTGTGAGTGCCTGTACAAAAATGTCAGTGTTGCATATTCATGACACTGAGGGCGGAATACAATTTCTACCTTTTATAGAATTATCTTTCAGGTGTGTTCCATCAGTGATGGATTGGTGCATAAACAAAATCGCTTTGATGTCTAATGCATGATGGATGCATATGGATTATATGGAGATGATTATAGCTAATAAAGCTGATACCTGTGTGTGTGTGTGTATGCGTGTGTGTGTTTGAGGATGCAGGTTATCTCTTTTTGCCTCTCTCTGTAAGTATGTAGTGTGTGTGCGTGTGTGTGTGTGAGAGAGCGTGCACATGTGCTCATGTGGTAACAGTGAGAGTTCAGGCCCTGGGTGCACTCCCTGCTCGATTAGGAAGTAAACAATGTTTATTCAGGAGCAGCTGTCTAAGGGAGATGGCTGCGTGCACTCACTCTCACACACACACACACACACACACACAGAGGAAGATGAAGGCTTGGAAAAGAGAGCGACTGATTAGTGGCTCTA
This sequence comes from Centroberyx gerrardi, assembly GCF_048128805.1. Lineage (NCBI taxonomy): Eukaryota > Metazoa > Chordata > Actinopteri > Beryciformes > Berycidae > Centroberyx > Centroberyx gerrardi. Next base: position 21,740,019 of record NC_135999.1, on the reverse strand, counting down.
TACAGCCAGGGAGGAGAGGGCCCAGTGGAGTATACACACACACACACACTCACACACTCACAAAGAAATAAATGCAGTGAGTTCACATGCAGATTTACACAAAGACAGAACAGCACTCCAAATGACCATTTTGAATAAGTTACAATTGAGAATCATGGGTGTCATTGAAAGGAGCCATGCATGGCAGCTCTGACTCTTCAGTCCGTAATTGAAACAGAACGGGGAACTCGCAGTGAACTCTACCCCACCAGGAGGAACAATACAGGAAAACCTCACTGTGCCGTTTCTCTTCATAGAAACACATGCGCCACTATTACAATTTTCTTCTGTCTCAGCATTTCAGGCATTTTGAATGGCTACCGATTACTTTGTTTTTAGAAAAAAAAAAAAAAGTTTTGTGGCCATATATCTTAAGTTTGGAAATGTAAGTACAGTAAATACTGAGAAAATACTTGTTATCTGATGGGGGGCTGGGGAATGGGGAACAGGGGTCCAGAAGGAAGTCTTGCTGAATTTGTTTCTGAGCCCCAGCATAGAATTTACCAGGGAAAAAAAGAGCCAAAACTTCAGAAATCTGCCATCACAACCAAAAAGTACTACAATTTGCTGTCCAATCCACCCACCTTTCTCTCTTTTCGTTCCTGATCCTTCCCTCTTTTCTCAGCAGCAGCTGTGTATTCCTCCTCAGGGCGATTCCTCCACTAGCAAGCAGGCCCGCTTTACAAGAATGACCCAATTTATCAGACACAGCACACACACTGTTGATGGATCTAATTAAAATCTGTGTACAAATCTTAAAAAGGCCAGTGGTAATCATATTTACGGCGTGAGCTTTCTGTTATTCTTTCACTGTATGAAACCAGGATAATCCAGTGAGTATAAAAAGGTTTTTTTTTTGGGGGGGGGAGTTTGATTCTGTCAGTTCCTTTCTACTCTGGTGTGTTCTATTCTATGACATTCATGTTTTCAGTTATATACACATGTCGCTGCACCATGATCTGTGATGATTAATTAACACTGAATCACTAGACTTGTTTAAGAAGGCAGGATTGTGAATGTTGAATGGCCCGTCAGTATAAACATGACATGGTGTAAATATGAGGCGTTGAAAAAGCTGCCATTATGTAGTATTCATTAGAGTGTCTGGGAATGAACTAACAAAAGGCCTTTGTATTGTGTGCTAAGTAAACAATTGCTTTGATTCAATAGAGCTCCCTCGCTCTCTGTGTGGGTCTCTCTGCGAGTCTCACATTTGAAAACAGTAGGACAGCTTCCATTCCCTGACCTAAATGTATTGTGACTAAATACATTTGCTTTGAACAGTGCCCTCCTCCCCCACCCCCACCTTAACACATTTTGTGCCACAAAATTATTCCAATGATTATTTTAATTATCTCATGCTAGCAAAAGCTGTTACCAACTCCTGCCAATATACTGCATATATACATTGTGTGTGTGCGTGCGTGTGTGTGTGTGCTTGTGTATGTTGAGGCTGGAGGTACTGTAGGCCTACTATTTCATAAAGCAATGTGGAAAGAGTTGGTTCCAATGGCATTTTAATCCCCCCCCCCCCATGCTAAAAGTAGTTATCTGAAAATGAAAATATAAAGTTTGATTCCAAAATGAGATATCCACCATTAGGGAAAAATGTGATGTCTACAAAATGATTGAGTGGAAAGAATGAAAAAATGAAACAAATTATGATGCATTTTTAAAGGGTAGTTAACTAAGACTGGATCATCTAAATTTTAGATATATTGAGTGATGAACTTCAGGGCATGATTTTTTTTTTTTTAAACAAAAAGGACATATATCACTTTGGAAATGAACTCAAATATACAGGGTGCAGTTCATCTTCACTGAATCCCACTGAGATTTATTGAAGGGACCAAATGTCATATTTGCTTGCAAGAAAGACAAAGTGTGAAGTCTGAAGCATATCATATAAAATGTTGAGTAAAAAGTCTTTCCCTTGAGTGAAATTTACAACAGAGTGAGCTCTTTAACCTATTGTTCTCTTATTTAATTTTTGTCCTTTCACATCATTTTCGGGAATGTACCTTTAATGTTGACACAGCAGGCTACAGCACTCTGTGCAGCTCCTAGACAAAAGTCATTTCAAATATATGAATTTTGAAATTTTATAATAAAAACTTGAGGGGGTAATTTTCAGCTGCCAGAAATAATGCATGTTAGAAAAATGACCATGCAACGCGGACACCCATCGCCATCATCATTTTGATTTTACATATTTATATGGACGTTTAGGTGCAAAGTCATTATGGCTACATTTAATCTGTCATCCCTATGCTGACGACTATTGAACATAACCAACTCATAACTCAAAGTCTAGACTGTATATTCTGGGATGCCACTCTGATGTCAAACAGGGAGCTGCTCCTTAGACAATGAAGGGGAAAATTACTTTGTGGGCTGATGATGTTTGTCTGCACCCTTTACACCCAGATGAGCTTTATTTGTCAGCGTTATAAATTCTGAACGTCTACCTTTTCCCCCAGAGTCTTTCAGAGTGGATAAGTCATTCCAGGCTCTGTCACCTTTTCCTCTCAACATATTTGAATGCTGAAATTCAGTATTATATAATTATATATATGTTGTTCTCCAGGTGCAGCAGCAGCATGGCAGTCTGTGTTCACTGACATGGACAGTAGTTCGGAAGAGTACATTATTCATATTCAACCTTGGCCCTATCTTTAGGTTTGGCTAGCAGCATTTGCTTAAGGGTGCTGTACTGTGATGTCACTCAGCTTTCATGACTTTGATATCCTGCTGATTCCAGCCATTTTAAGTTTTGGTCTACTGTTTAGCTTTTGTTGGCATGATTTGAGTCTTCCTTTTTCTTTGCCACAGAGGTATTCTTGCTATGCTGATCGTGTACTTGACATGTCACAAATTTTTGTACCGTTATCGGTTGCCAGTGTTTGATATTTTTGGCAACAGAACCTCATGTCCTCTAGCATTGCTCAGTCTGGTCTCTTTTACTCTCCTCTTTTTGTTTGCCTTGTTCTTTTCCCTTGTTCTTTCTCTCTTGCATAGTCTATTCCAGCCCCCCCTCTCTCTCTGCAAATATGAGCTCAGAGCACAACTGAACTGTCTTAATTAAAAAGGGTGTTTGCACAAAGGCTAAAAGTCCTGATAACATGATGTTTTCCACCAGTCTAAAATTAATGCCGCTCAGTGTGATGGCAGAGCTTGGGCTGCAATTAAAAACTGCTGTTGTTATGAAAGTCATAAAGACAAAAGGATAAATAAAATAGCAACCAGTCCACCCAACAGGCACTGCCTGCTGTAGCATTTCCGAAGCATATGAAAGCAATCTCTGCACCATTAGACATAATTAGCCTTTATTACATACATATATATTTATATATATTGTTTTTTTTTATCCCTGTAGTTTTATTTCTACATAAAATGCAGCCTGCTCTCTGCATACTTTATGCTACTAAAAGTTCTCTGATACCTTGAGAGTTGAATCAATAATTGTTCCTCTTCAGCACTTGACAACCCCTGTCATGGGGATGTATGCAGCCCCGCAGCACTTCTCCGACACGGTCTGTAATAGAGCAAGACTTATCAGAGCATTTTACTTTTCTAAGCTAGGTATAGGCAGCATTTTTCTTGCAATATTGACTATAGAGTAACAGCCAGCTGGCTTTACTTCATCCAGGGAACAGTCTTGCGTTATGCATCACTAATCTTTGCAATGCAAGTGTGAATACACTGCACAATTGGAAAAAACATGTTTAATCATCCAAACCTTAGCTAATGTCTCCATATCTTAACTATGAAGAAGAAGTTTCTGCATACTGTTCATACCCAAAGTCACAGCATATTTTCAGTACTGTATGTTTCTGCATACTGCTCACACCTAAGCTTCTGTACATTCCCATACCGTCAGCATACCTAACTGAAATACCAGTTTATCATACTCTCCATGCCAAGCACATGACATCTGGAGTTTACTGGTATACCCTAGTGAAGCATATTTTACCTCACCCCCCCCCTCTCTCTCTCTCTCTCCCTCTCTCTGTCCCCCCCCCCATCGCACACTCAGTGAAGTCCTGCTAAACAGATTAAGAAGGATAATAAAGTCACCAAGCGAGAGGGATTCCCTTCCTCTTCTCTCTCTCAATCTCTCTCTCTCTCTCTCACTCACACACACACACACACATACGCAGTTAAGATGTACAGCAAAATTGTTGATCCTTGTCTCTTCCTTCCTACAGAAGACCCTCCTGGGTATTGAAGTATGTGGGCGCTGGCATCATGTCTAGAAGAACAGCAGATGGGAAAAAGTCTCCCAGGTGAGGAAAATATCAGAGGTGCTTGCAAGGAGAACACAAGGAACTGAGAAAAGCACAGGCACATACACACATACGGCAGGGAATGGAATTCATTTTAAAATGCTCTAAAGAAACACCTCGTTAGCTGATGCTCGTCGCTCAATATTTTTAAAAATACAACTGAAGCTACTGTATCTAAAATATTACTTTTCTTTTCATTTCGTAAGAGTAGGTGTTGCATTTTTAAATGATTGATTTCTCACTTTGGAATAAAACGCCTCATTTACAAATAAGAATTACATGCACTAAGCAGAGGCCTCACTGAACTGAACAGACTGAAAGACTTTTTTTTTTTTCCACACAGTTGTATTGACTGAGGTTTCAGTACAAAATTTGGCTGTGCATAATAGCTATAAACATGTGAAATTCATTCATTGTAAAAAAAAATAAAAAAAAAAATAGGGGCAAATTGTATTTTTTTCAACTGTGAGATCTGTGAGTTGTGAGTCTGTAAGTTTCTGAGTTGTGTACATAATATTTTCCGTTATATAAAAGTTATTGAAAACTTCTACCCTCCAAGAACTTTAACGTGCATTAACAATGTCACATGTGTATATGTGTACATTATAAAAAAAATACAATCCCAAAAATACTGAATGGGGTAAATAGGTCTTTACCCATCCTAGGCATTCAAAGCACTGAACACTACAGATAAAGCATATACAAACACATAGAGGGGATTTCAAAAGCATAACATTATCTGTCCAATAGCAGACTCCTCGGTAGGTATTCCCTGAGGGGGGAAAATACACAGCAGGATTTTTCAGCACTGACAAAGATTTTCAGAGTCGTTCCCTAAGCTTCTAGGATTCAGGAATATTAAGCTTCTGTAAAGTAAGCTGGTAGCTACAATGCCTTAGCCCTAAACCAGGGAGGATTCTAAAATACTAATCCAGTAATAAAATCAGCTATTACATGTCTGATCCATGTTGACATTTAGGAATGCACATTTGGCTTTAAATTAACTTCACTATCTATACTACTGAATGCCACAACATCCAGCATTGAGTGTTTTTATGTCTTAATAACCATGACCTTTTTCTTTGCCAATTGGATCTGATGCAAGAATCAATCTGCTGCTTCTAGTAAAGAAACTGCTCTACGGATTTTTTTTTTTTTAGGAAGGTAATGGTCAGCTGGTGTCCACAGTCAGCACAGAGGAGAGTATGGTGGGAGCCGTGTTGTGTTTGTACGACTTGTACCGACCTTGTATTATTAGCAATGAAAGGAAGCTTTCTCTGCTCACCCTCCACAATGGTACATGATGAGGATGCACACATACACACACACACACATAGAAACATGCTAATCCATGTGCAAACCTGCTTCCCATCTTATGTTCTGAGCATAAAATTAGTTTACATAGTGCCATTACAAGAGTCCCTTGTCCATTAATGAGTGTTAGTCCATTGGCTGGAGAAAGCTGATTTTGCTGCTTTCAGACACAAACAAAATCAATCAGCTGTGTTGATGTGACTCGCACTGTCTCACTGGTCATTTCCCTCTAAGCCCCACGCATCCTTTTGATAGGGAAGGTTACAGGTTTTCTAGCATGAGTCATGACAGCGACAAGGTCTGACAGCTAAGTCTTCAGGATAATTATAAACTTGAGCTTTTTTCAGTGGAATGGATACTGCGTCTTCTACCTTAGTGCTGTGCTGGCTTATTTGTTGTGCTATCATGTAAGCTTAAAATACTCTTTTCTTGTATTTGGAGAAAAACAAAACAAACAAACAAAAAACTTTTGTCTTTGGAATTAGATTGATAGAGAGCTTAAGATGTTTGTCATTGCCACTCTTATTAGAGTCTCTATTTTAGAAAAAAAAAAAATGAAGATAGCACATGAGGGCAAATGGTAAATCAAATTTTGGCATCAGAAATATTTATATATTTAAGGTTAAGAGTTGATGTCTCATTAAACACCTTGGCAAAAATAAATGAATAAATAAATAGATAAATAACTAAGTAGATAAACAGCACTCACAGAAGTTTCTTGATTTCCTTGTGACAGCTCCAACCCACACCCAACCACCCAGTGTTAAGATCTTTGTTGAGAATCGTAACAATTCAGGTGTTGACACCATATTAAATGTAAACTTTTATTCATTTATTTTTTTAATTTCTTCCTTTCTTGTTCCTTTCCTAGAATGTTGATGTGCTTGTTCTTCGTTTGCAGTGCTTGTTTGTTTTTCTTTGCTGTCTTAAGTGGATTGACTTACAGGTCATTATGAAGTGGATGTTTTCACTGTCTCCCTTAAAAAGATAATTTAATCTTTGCTTATTTAGGCACTATATCCAAACAGGGAATTGACTTTTTTGGAAAATAGGGCAACTACAAACAAATCACAGCTCAGAATGCCATTTCTATTTGCCGTGGGACTAATTGTACTGCACAGTAACGGAGCAAAGATGCAATTTTGCATTTTGGATGCACAATCCCTTTAATTAGTGAATAATGTGGTCAACCGACATTGTAAATGCTGCAATCTTACTTCAGTTTGTCACAGCAAAATTAGTCTATGAAAAGAACAAGGATGTTAGTTTCCTGCAAAACACTGATGCAGCAAAATTCACAGTGATTTAGGAACCTGCTTTTAAAATTCATAGCAGTTCACTCTGTTTTCGAATTCTATTGCTGACAAAATTAAACCAGGGACTTGGGTGGGCTACGGTATCATGCTTGCAGCCTTTATCTTGAAACAAATTTAGAATTCCCCAATCAAAACCCTTCAGCTGTTGAAGCCACAGTTTCTCGAGAATAATTTGGAGGGCTAATAATTAATTTTCCCGCAACTAACCATGGATTCCTACCCAGTCTTTGGAAAGCAGCGGTGCACAGTGCCAAGCCCTCAGTGTAAAGGCCCTGTCATCGCTATAAAGCAGACACTGAGGTGTGGGGTATAGGCCTCTCAGGGAGACAGGGTCTGTGGCTGACAATTGAAGCGTTTTGTATGTAGCACACACACACACAGACACACACACACACAAACTTGTACTAACAAACACACTCAGTGACACCTGCAGTGACTCACAAACACACAAACAAATGCAAAGACAGATAGTGACAGTTCAGGTGATGCGCGCGCACACACACGCACACATACACACACACACCTACACCTCCTCCTCTCCTGGGTTGATCAGAGACTGTTATAGTGTCACCTAGCTCCCCAGCTCTAACCCCCCAGGAGATCGCTCTCTGTCACTGACACCACTCTGTAGACAGCCTCATACAGAAACACACACACAGGTTTGCTACCTGTGTGTGTGTGTGTGTGTGTGTGTGTGTGTGTGTGTGTGTGTGTGTGTGTGTGTGTGTGTTTATCAGGGGAAGTAAGGGAAGTGTTTCCTCCCTGTGGAAAATTTACCCACTGTTATACTGTTGCATCACTTCTCTTCTAGCAAGAACTTAAGAATATTTACAGTATAAATACGGCAAGCACCAAAGCATTAATGGCATCGATATTAGTTTAATTGACTTTGAAATAAAAACGTAAACAGTTCAAAGACAGTTAACGTGACTGGTTACTTTTTTAAAAGGCTGACAAAGCCAACTTTCAATGAAAACAAAAAAAATCTCACATCTCTCCCAGAGCTGCACAGTTCAAAGTGTCTAATTTTACAGCTTGTTTTACAGTTTTGGCTACATAAACCAAAAAAGCCAGTCGCAGTTAAAAGTACATTGTTTCCCAAGTGAGAAGGACATAATTCTTTTTATCTCTCTGAAGGCCCAGGGAAATGTGGAATCTACACACAGAACAACAAAGAAATAGCACAGACTCTTCTAGTCCCTCTGTTTTGACATCTCCAGGCAGAATGCCACGGCTGAGCTAATGGTGTGGTAAGCGATAAAATGTAGGTTTATGAGGGATTAGTTGGCTGTGTGTGCCGTAGACACACACACACACACACACACAAACACATACACACACACGTACACACGAGATTCCCCAAGTTTAGGGATGCATTAGTGGTGTTTACGACAGCTTTGAGTGGAGCTTACTCCAGCTCTGGCATCCCCCCCCCCCCCCACTCCTGCACACACATGCGCACACACACACACACACAGACACACACATGCATACACGCACGCACTGACCGCAGAGACCGGTATGACGGGGGTTTAGTTAAAGACTGGAATTCTCAGTCACAGATGGTCAGGTCATTGAGATTGGAGAGAGGAGGGTGGGGGGGGGGAGCGGAGCGGTAGGTGCAGAGTGTGTGGTGTGCATCCATGTTTGCCGTACTGGGATTCTAAGGCAGAAGAGGCAGAGGGGAAATAGTTTTAGCGAAGAGCGAGAGAGATAGAAATGTGGATTGGGAGAGACAGCAAGTGGGCCAGGGGGTGGGAGGGAGAGAGGGACGGGATGGGTGAGACGGGCGGGGGTGGGATAGTCAGAGAAACCGCACGGGGTAGACTAGTGGTGTTAATGAAGAGAAGGGGGGTGGGGGTGAGGGGGAATACAGCAAAGGATGGAAGCAAAGGGGTTGGGAGTTTGGGTGAGAGTGACGAACATAAGGGTGAATGAGAACAAGGGAAGAGGCAGCGGGGGGAAATAACCATGCAGGCGAAGAACAACAGAGAGAAAGAAAGAGAGAGGGAGATGCAGAGGGAGAGGGCAGGGCGGAGGAATTATGTAAAGTACTGTTTAATTGGCTTTTCCAGTGTGCATCCCAGTAATCTTCACTATATGCATTATTGATCTATTATTAAAAACCCAAATAGCCTGCATTTAGCTGGGGCACAGATTGACGCAAGCTGACAGTCCGCGGCTGGGGATCTCAAAGGGTTCACAGCCTAAAGCAGTTCCTACAGAGTTCTGCCAAATTCTCGCTTAACTCCACAGTCTCATTTAACAGATTTTATTTTCATTTTAATGAGTGTCCACCAAGAAGAGAATTTTTTTTTTTTTTTTTTTAAATGCTCTTGTCTCTCAGCTGTGAGGAAGTTCCGGAGTCAATTTAAGAACCGCCGAAGAAACGTTGACTAGCTGTGAAATAGTGTGTTTTGCAACGAACAGTGGGGTTTTTTCGGCCATGTCTGTTTAGAATAACAAAGTAGCAAGAGGTAGTCAGGTAGATCGTTGTCGGAGTGTCAACCTCTATAACACACACAAACACGCAAAAAAATACACACACAAGCACACACTCGCTTCCCTCTCCCCTCCTATCTCAAGTGACAGATTAAACACTGTGTCTTTATTATGGAAATTTTTCTGTGTCTAAAAGACGGGCTGTGCTTGATATAGGACACACATACACACATGCACATACACACACACACACACACACACACATTTAGCTAAACTGCAGAGCTTAACAAACAGTGGAATCTTCTTAAATCTATACTAATCCATTATCCTCTGGGTGTGCTGTTTCCGTCTCCTCTCAGTGGGAGGGACCAGTGTGTGTGTTGTGGGGTGCTGATGTTGTTTGTGTTAATGTGTATCACAGTGCATGTCTATGGGTGTATACCTGCATATATGCCCATATCTGAACACACAAAGGTGTGTGTGGGAATGTGTGTGTGTGTGTGTGTGTGTGTGTGTTGTAAGTCCTTGTTAGCTACTGCTAAAATAAAGATTTTTTCCTGGGGTCTACACAAAAACACAATACAATACACAATCAAAAATCAAAAGCAAGCAACAAATTGCTGTCCCCTCCCCCCACCAACCCGTGTGTGTGTGTGTGTGTGTGTGTGTGCTGCGTGTGGATTCAGAGAAGACTGTATGGCAAATGAGGCAGCATCTGTTGTGTTCTCTGCTGTGACGAAACACCAATCAAAGATGATTATGATGTTGACAAAGTTACCCAGCAGATAGCACTCATCCCACCTCTGCAGGAGTCCACTGTCTTAAAGGAAACAGGATCCTGTCTGGAAAAAATAAATATCAACCAAGGTCTTAAAGCTCTATTTAGCACTTTTAATTGCTATTAGTGTTGGAGTTGGCCGTTCCAAGCTCCGATGAAACCATCAACGAAACATGAGACACGCTGGAACACCCGGTTCTGAGCGGCGGTGTAACTGGCGGGAAATAGTCTGGGTACTAGTAGACGCTAACACTAATGCTAACTATCGCGGCCATGTTAGCATCGTAGCTATATATTAGCCCGTTAGCTTGTGTGAGTAGTATTCTACAAGGGCAGACACAACACTTTATCCCAAGCTTACAGTATTGTGTGTTTATGTGTACAAACAATTTTATCCCAAGCACCTTACAGTGTCACGAGTGTTTATGTGATCAATAAGCACACACTTGTTTGTTGTCTGATGTCATTAAAAGTGCGACGGCAGTAAAATCGACAGATGCAGTTATGAATTCTGAATGAAGTGATCACACTGAGCTTTAAGTTACCAATTTATTTAAATTTTGTGCAATCAATCATTTTGTAAGAGTAGGTGTCACTTTTTTTCAAACGATGAATATTGATCATGAGTTGTGTTCTACATATTAGATACATAGACATACCCCAGTTTGTGCAGTGCTTATACTACAAAAGTGCTCTTGCTTCAAACAGGTTTTGCTACAAGTTTATTGGATGTGGTCTTATACCATGATTATAATCAGCAACAAAACATAGGAAAAGCTGATGAACAACAGCTTTGAGGTAAGAAGGTTTTCATGAGACAACAAAGAAAATCCTTGGATTGTTGTTGTATTGACAATCTAACAGATGTGCGTCAACGTGGATCAATAGTCAGGACTAACAGTCTAATTCTCAAGGCTTCAAGCAGATATAGGACTAATTCAGTGGAACACATGTTGTTGAGGGATTGTTGGTTTATACTCCCCAGCGGTGAAGGTTCATGGGTCGTCTAGGAATAATGTAAGCCTCTGGATTTAGAACGGGGTCTTAGCACTGAGAGCTGTTATTAGTATGACCATTATCTTGACCTTTAGGCTCAGGCTCAGTATTTTGATATTTGTCCCCTGAAGATTTTTCTTCAGCTAAGCCATTTACTGTTTTTATACATAATTTCACATATCTCATGGTACTATATGCATTCCATTTTAAAGCTGAAAATACCCCTAAAAAAAGTACTAATAAAAAAACAAACAAGAAGATTAGATTCTTGAATGTATGTATTTGTGGAATGTATATTTTTTCTAAATCTATTTCATCTTTAGGCAAATACAGGTGAGGAGGAGCGCTACAGTGGGTCCTCAGTGTGGGAAGGATAGGTGCTCTTTGGAAGTTAGTGTCAATTCAGTAGGAAACAACAAAAATTGGGTGAAATCCTCAGAGTATGCAATGAACGATAATCAAAAGGGAATCACAAAAAGAAAAAGTCCAAGGCATTCCATCTATTTCCAAAAGTTAAAAAGCCTTTATTGGTTACATGGCTAGGAATACTACAAACATTGACTTTTTCTTTTTGGGAAGTGAAAAACACTTATTTCCAACATGGTCCCAAGATGTTAAAAAGACAAAGAAAAACACAAGGAAGCACAAGACATTGAACATAAAAACTAAACAAACACAATCCTGAAAAACCAAAAACACATCACCACCATTACAAGATAAAAAATAACTCCTACATCAGAAAAACAAGGACAGCTAAAGTAACAATGTCATTGCAGATTTCATTATAAATCTGTTACCCTGTTCCATAAAAAAGTCCTAACCTGACTTCTATAAGCCCCTCTCATATTTAAAAACTTGACGTGTAACGGAAGGCTGTTCCACAACATGGCACCAGTATAAAAAAAGGAACTTCTAGCTACATTATTCACTCGAGGCACTTGACATGAACGCACACTGGCCCTGGTATTATAGTTATGCTGAGTATGGACCATTGTTATCTGAGAACACAAGTACTGAGGAGCATACCCATTGATAATATTGTACATATGATGCAGCTTCTGTTGTTCTACTCTGAGCTGTACTGGCAGCAGTCCTACCCTTCTGAATTCATCACTACCAACATGAGTTCGAGGGGATGCATTTAATAAATACCGAATAATATTATTTTGCATCACCTGCAGTTTGTTCCTGAGTTTACCCCACTGTTTGCCTTCAATATTGTTTAGAACTGTTTATTTTAACTACTTATTCAACTATTTACATCCTACCTTGTTTATGACTAAATTATCTTAATCTCTCAGTTAACCATTTTTTCGTTCTTTATTGAACTAAATTCCTTTCAGTTTAATTGCCTTACTGAATTATTTTCATCTAACTTTATTAGGAACTAACTTGTTTTAATCCCTTACTTTTACACCAGGGCTACAGGTAATTTAACCGTGTCGCAGTGTTTCAGTGCATAGAATTGAACACGCGCCGTGGGTCTGTACAGGATCTGCTTGTTTCATCTGTAGTAGCACATCTGTAGTAGTCAACACATGAATTAGCGATGTTCAGCGATTCTCTTAGTTACCACAGTGTGCCACCACAGCACTTTGGTGTTAACAGGTGGAGTTTTTAAAGTCAGCGTAGTTTCACTCACTCCAATCATGCAAACCTCCCACTCCAACCCTCCACCCAAGCACCTATAAAGCACTAGTGCACTTGTTTCATAATAACAGTGATCTCTGAGTGGAGCTGAATGCAAATCTGAAGGATTTTTTGAAATTGACTACTGTATGGTTACCATGTGTTTTGGTATTGCAAACAAAAGGCTAGGCTACTACTTTTTTGAGACCTGAAGTCAATTTCAAATGATCAGTAAATATATTTTTATTGCTACTTCATGGATTCGGTCAGTCCACCCCCAAAAAATGGAGCAATAATTTGTGCAATAATTTTGTGCTGATATCTGGTATGTATATATGGATATCTGTTGATCCCAAAAGTTGCATTTAGATGAGTGACAACTTGTCGGACTCAGGAGAGCAATCCCGAAGCCGCACTGAGATGTGTGATGGCTTGTTGGACTTGGGTGAGTGTCCTATCAATTGGTGATGTCATTTAAGCCTTCCTCATCAGCTTTACTGAAAGGCTGATTTTTGATCGACTATGTCTATTGTTCCTGAAGTTGCAAAGACATGAGGGATACTTCATCGGACTCAGGAGAGAGTTTCCAATTGATTAGTGGTGTCATTTAAGCCCCTTTCTCTTTCCCAATTGGCTGTTTTTCATTGTCTGTCAGTCTGTCTCAGAAACTTGAACAAAATTTGTGCAGTTTTTTTTTTTATCATCCATATCTATTGATCCCATATTGGCATGAGTGATGGTTTGTCAGCCTCAAGAGCCATGACACATTAACATGTGTCATGGCTCCTTGGACTCGGGAGTGAGTATCCTATTCATAGTTTTCAGTCACGTGACTGGCACGGAGACCTGGAGGGCAAAACACTGTTCCAACATGGCGGCCAACACTGGACACTCCGTAGAACTGCAGCACAGGCCTGTCAATTTTCCATCTGTTTCAAGCCACGAATATTAAGATCACCTCTCAAAAGAAGAAAAACAAAGAAACTGCAAGTTTTGGGCACTTCCATATTCCATCCATATACAGCACCCGCTGCAGTATTTTAATCACTAAAAACAGTGAAGTCCCTGCCAGAGCTACAATTTGGCGATGTTTACTATATATCTTGTGGAGAATCCCTCCCCTTACACTGCCGCCAGGATGAAAGCGTACAAAAGTACAGACAGTTATATGTATTTTCGATCTGGATGGGTCAATAATGCTGCCGTTTGGGAAGTGAAGGACAAGAAATTCTTCATTGTCAAAGCAAAGGTGAGTGCTAATTAGCTAACGTTAGCTAACGTTAGCTAACTACCTAACGTTGATCCCAGGTGTTGTTAGTTTCAGGGTCACTGTAGTCAGCATTCTAGGGCAGTAGTGACAAGGTAGTAATATTGGTTAGGTTAACACGATGTCTTATGACATAAATCTAATCAAAACTTTTATCCAATGTCAGGTAAACCATTCCTACAGTTTAAATGACCCACCATTGACAGCCTGGGTTGCTGTGGAGAAGGAGGGATTGGTGCGATTTGGCCACTGCACTGGTATGGCAGGGTTAGGAGAAGTGTGTTCGCATATAGGTGCCATACTCTATGCTTTGCTAGCAGCTGTGAACAAACTGAGTGGCACTGCATGCACTGATGAGGCCTGTAACTGGAACGAGCCTAGTATGGCAGCCATAAGGACAGTAGGGTATGCAGAAGGGAGCCAGATAGCTTTCACAAAGGCCCAGAGAAAGAGATCTGCTGATGGGTGTGGTGACCTCCCCCCTGCCAAGATTCCACCTCCAACCCCAGATGAATGCACAGCATTCTACAATATGCTACATATATCAGAAAGCACTGAAAAGGAACCTGTCAAAAGCTCCATTTTGTCTGTTGTCCCTGGCCATGCAAAGAGGTCCATACCTCGGGCAGTGCAACTGAACATTCCTGCATCCCTAAGCAAGATGTACAAGCCCCAGTACAGGTCACTGTCACGCCAAGAACTGCAGGCAAAGAGTGAAGAGGTCTTTACAGGGTTGAGCATAACAGAAGAACATGTACATTTTTACATCAGTAAGTAAATGTGGTTGAAGACATGCATGTCAGGAATGTCCCAGGCACAAGTAACTAGGATAGTTCAAGTGCAGAAAACAAAGTTCTCCACAGAATTCAATAGTCATCTTTTTCTAATATTTTTTTCAATAAAAGTTAATTCATCACTGTTTAGATTTGTCACATATCACAAACTTGTTACTCAACCTTTTTCAATTGTAGTGCTGTGTGATAGAAAAGGAGACAAGACTACAATCAAAATGTGCCATGTGGTTTGACCAGAAGGCAGGAAGGGTGACTGCCTCAAACATCCGAGCAGCCTGCCACACTGACCCAGACAAACCAGCTGTCTCCCTGCTGAAGAAACTGTGCTATCCTGTGGCCTACAAGGACCCAAACAACAACACACCACACTCTCTCAGGTATTCACATCCACTTTACACTGGATGAAAGCAGCACACAAAAAAGTAGAAATCAGGATTCTCAAATAGGCCAAAAGTAACCACAAAAGTGATGGGGAGGGAAACCACGGCAATGTGCAGAAAAGTTTTTAATACAGCCTTAAAATACTCCTTTCACAACACTTAGGCTTATACAAAAACACAAAGCCTTAAATCTACATGCAGACCACTTGCACAGCAACACGTTTCGAGTTGCACTCTTTTTCAGGCAGCAATCTTTGCTGCCTCAAAAAGAGTTGCTGCCTGAAAAAGAGTGCAACTCGAAACACATTGCTATGCAAGTGGTCTGCATGTAGATTTAAGGCATTGTGTTTTTGTATAAGCCTACAACACTGAAAGATGAGTATTTTAAGGCTGTATTAAAAACTTTTCTGCACATTGCCGTGGTTTCCCTCCCTATCACTTTTGTGATTTATTTACATCCACTTACCTTATCACCTTGCTGTTAAAATACAAATGATCAAGATAAATAACACATCTGCTAATAAGGATGTCATTTGGAATGATGCCTTACAGTAGTAATGTTACTGTGATATGAGCAGTGTACATTGTTGAGGTTATCATTTATTACTATCATTTGATACTTAAGGTGTACAACATTTTTTCTGTTTTTAGATGGGGCACTGAACATGAGGGAAAGATAGTTGAGGAGTACACCAAGATGATGGAGAGCCACCACACCAACCTCACTGTCAGGAAGGGAGGGCTGGTCATCAACCCTCAATACCCATGGTTAGGGGCATCCCCAGACGGCATATTAACATGTGACTGCCATGACATGGGTGTGTTGGAGGTAAAGGCACCCAGCAGCCTTCAGAATAGCACTTTGATGGAGAAAAGCAAACAGGATAGCACGTTTTGTCTCCAAGAGGTGGAGGGTAAACTTTCATTGAAGAGGGACCATCAATACTTCTATCAGGTGCAGACACAAATTCATCTGACACAAGCAAGCTACTGCGACTTTGGTCTGGGGACCAGGGAAAGGAGGCAGAGGGGAAATCCACATTGAGATAATTCTGCCTGATACTGACTTTTTTGAAACCATGTGTGAAAAGGTTCACACATTTGTCCAGAAATGTGTCATTCCAGAGCTAGTAGCAAAAGTGTTTACAGCTCCTATTCTGGCAACATCACATGATACCACCAAACCATCTGAAGGCAAGGGCTGTTACTGTGAGGTGCCTGTCCTGCATAATGAAGACAGACTTGAGTGTAAATCAGGAATCTGTAAAAGACAATACATTCATAGAAGTTGTTTAAAGATTGACACCACTCATTTAAAAATTCAATTCAATTCATAGTGCAGTAACACACACTTTTTTCTAATGTTTAACCCAAAGGAACAATTGAGGGAGCCAAATTTGTCAGTGCACAGCACACATGGACTATTTTATCTAGAGGTGTAAGACCTTTAGGATGCTCAGCTTCACACATTTGAATTCCAATTGTACTTTGAAGTATGGTATACCGATTCCTTGCCTCACCGATAACTCTCGCTACATGGATCCTAACCGATGCAAGTCCTCATGTGGACTCCAATTCCACTGGACCCAGTTGCTTTTTCCCTTTAGTAAAAGCTGGGAT
Source organism: Centroberyx gerrardi (assembly GCF_048128805.1). Lineage (NCBI taxonomy): Eukaryota > Metazoa > Chordata > Actinopteri > Beryciformes > Berycidae > Centroberyx > Centroberyx gerrardi. Next base: position 21,723,158 of record NC_135999.1, on the reverse strand, counting down.
CTTAAGCTCGTTTGTGCATTGTACAGACCAACTGAATCTGCCACATCAAACCCTCTATCAGCTAGTATCACATCACCTGGGTTGAGGCAATCCAAAAATCCACTTCTTTCAGTCAAGTGTTTGTCTCATGTTCTGCCACCCCATCCTTTTGATATAAAAGAAACTGTTCCTTGTGGCGTTATGCTAATTAGATATTTCATGGTATGGTGATGTTTGTATTTTGAGTATGTCTGTGCTCTTGCTCTTAGGTCTCTAGGCTTTTCAATGAAAATCTCAAAGCAGTCAGTAATACAGGCACATTTACGAAAGACCTGTCTAAATAGCATAGGCATTGACAGCAATCTTCTCGATTTGGCCAAAACACAAGTGCTGGAACAAGCCTTGCATTCAACACTTCAATGGTGCTTCTAAATGTTGGAATTGAGATCTTAAAGATACAACCAAGCAATGAAAGGAGAAGGTTCATTTTCAGCCTCATAAGAGTTAACAGCAGTTGTTGGAAGGGAGAGAGGTTTGCACCAGTCTGCAGAAATGATATCACAAACGTTAAAACTACTTGTAACTTGGAATATGTGGGGATTCCAGTCATTGCCTTCACTTTTTCAACATCTTTTTCAAAAACCAGTTCATCAAATGTTCCTGATTTAATAATGTCCTTCAGCCTATGGTTTTCCTCCCTGAGGTCATTGCATTCCCTTTGTAATCTTGCAATCTTCTCCTTGCATGGTTTGTTGTCACACTGTTGTTCATCCTCAGCCTCAGCAGGTGGCGCAGGCTCAGCGCCTGGCACTGATGACAATTCTAGGAGGACATCCACTGCATCTTGTTTCTTTTTCTCCTCCACCCTCTTGTTCTGCATTCTGCTGTGCTGCTCATACCTTTCCATGTCTTTCTCCCTTTTCCTCTTCTTGGTGGCTGGTGTGTGCGAGAAGACGGATGGAACCCAGTCAGGGGACAACGGGTCATCAGATTTGGTACCTATAAGTTAATGATACAAGCGGGTTTATGGCCAACATATGCCAACAAGTTAGAAGTAACGTTAGTAACGTTTGTGATATCATTCCTGCAGACTGGTAAAACCCTCTCTCCCTTCCAACAACTGCTGTTAACTCTTCAGACTGAAAATGAACATTCCCCTTAACTAACTTAGACAACTTAATATTTAGCTAGCGTTAGCTGTTAGCGAGCGTAACTCGTCAAGGCCACTGGAGTTGGTTGCGTCGGTCCACAAAGACGAACCATGTCAGAACGATTACGTAAAGATATAATGACTAAAAATACAATAATTTAAATACTCAGTGTTTACTTGAGCTTACCTTTGATGAAATGTTCGCTGCAAAGACGTGTGTACTTTGATGGTCGGACGGAGACACGTCTAATAGCACAAATTCACAATCTCCTCCTCTCTGGGTTTTCTTTCTTGGACGGGATTCTGTAGAAGCACAACCCAGGCTTGTCTCCTTGTCGGTTAGTGCATCCGATTGAACAACAACTATCCGGCATTTTGGCTAAACAAACAACAAACCTGGTAAAAAAAATAACTGGCAGGCAGCGGAAGAAAGCCTTGTTTTGCCCTCCAGGTGGGCGTTCCTATAAGGATGTGACGTCACGTGAAAACTATGAATTGATAGGTGATGCCATTTAAGCCCCTCCCCCTTTCCTGGTTGGCTTTATTTTGATCATCTACGGTATATCTATTGATCTCCAAGTTGCTCTGATATATTTAACTGTTTATATGTTGATTTCAAAGTTGCACTGGCATGAGTGTCGGCTTGTCAGACTCAGAACAGAGTTTTGTGTTGATTAGATGTCATTGATGCACCTGCCCTTTTCCTAATTGGCTGTTTTTTGTATTGTCTATATCTATTGATCCCAAAGTTGCACCAACAAGAGTGATGGCTCTCAGACGCTGGAGAGTTTCCTATTAATTTTCTATTTCTATTGATCCCAAAGTCACATCAACATGAGTGATGGCTCAGAGAAATTCTTTTGCAGTGGTGATTTCATTTAACCCCCTCCCCCTTTCCTGATTGGCTGCTTTTGATCGTCTATATCTATTGATTCTGAAACCACACTTAAATGTGTGACAGCTCATTGGACTCAAGAAAGAGTTTCCTGTTGGTTGGTGATGTCATTTAAGCCCCATTTAAGATCATCTATCTATTTGTCGCAAAGTCGCATTGAGACTCAGGAGAGATGTTCCTATTGATTGGTGACTAATGACTGTTCCTCTTTCCTGATTGGCTGTTTTTCATTATGTATATCTATTGTTCCCAAAGTTGCATTAACGATAACTATGATGAACCCAGTATGCAGGACTGTATGACAAAAAAATAAGAGCTAACAATTATGTAATGGGAGCAGGATGCATTGTTTTAAGTAACCAATAAGCTGAATCAGGCTTTTGTACTGGGTGTTTCATAGAGCCAATTAGGTGACAGCTTATCATGAATTACCTGCTTGTTGTTTTTCTTGTTAATAATACAATATACAGTAAATACCAGACTTCTTTTATCCATCCATCTACCATCCCTGCGTCCATCAATGCCATCTCTCTGTCACCCTCCTTTCTGTTTAAATTTGATGTATACTGGTAAATCATTAATCTTTTCTTCCATCCTGCATCTATCTATTTTTCCATTCTTGCTTTATCCATTATTCATGCCCTTTCCTACCTTATCTATCTCCAACATACACTGACTCTACTTGAACTGTAAACAGATGTATGCTATCTCCCCATACATCTATTTACCCATATTTTCATCATCCTGCCCTCTCTCCTCTCCCTTAACTAAAATAACCATGTGAAAGCATCTTTTTTACTCTGTCATAGACCTAGATAAACATGACTCTCCTACCCATTTACACCACCATTTTAATCTGCCTGTACCAGAATGCTGTTACTGCTGCTGCTGCTGCTGCTACCAGCCTCCTCTCCTCATCATGTCTGACATGAAAGCAAAGTCAATATGAAATTAGACTACATTGCAGCGTTGACATGTGAAACAACCTTTTGAAAAGTTGGATGGACTATAAATCAAATCATGTCCATAATCTCCCTTTGATATGATATGAGTGCAGATATTGAATCTTACTGAAAGCAGATATTGAATTAATATTGACATGTAAAAGCATCTTTTTGACGCCATTATAGACCTAAACATCACCCTAATCTTTTACACCTTTTACACAAAAAAATATTTTCCACAATCCTTCACACCTAATCTTTTACCAGAATGCTGCTACTGCCTGCCTCCAACACACTGCTCTCCTCCTTGTGTCTGACATGCAAGCAGAGTCACTACATGGAGCCTTTCTAGTAATCAGAATGCTGGCCCAATCAGAATAAAAATACCTCATGTAACCACCTCAATCAGAATAAATCTGTTCGATGGATAAAATTTAGTCATGTAAACACTCTTTCCGATCGCTTTCTGTGATTGGCCTGTCTATACTCGTTCTGCTTACTTTTGTCACTTGACGCTTTTGGAGTCGTGTGTTCTGATAAAACTGTTGCTCATCAGAAAGAACAGCAGTAAAGCAATAATGCTGCCAAGCGCCCGACCCAGGCCCATCTTTTAAAAACCTAAGCCCATGTTGCCATGTGCTGGATTCTGTATTTTGTGCATGTCAGAGACTTTTATTCTGATTACATACGTTGGAGCATGTAAACGCACACCATGTGATTCTTTTATTTAGCGCTCATGTGAACACTTGCGGGGGACTCTTCAATCGGAGTGATTTCATTCAGAATGAAAAAGATATGTCTCATGTAACCGCAGCTAATGTGAAATCAGACCAGACTACATCAATAATACCAACCTTTTTGAAATCCAAGCGTTCCATTATGAATGGAACAACTACTGTACTCACATCATTATGTCTCTTTCTTTTCTTTTGTTCAGCATTCCTAAAGAAATACAGCACATACAGCTCCTGCCTTTTCAATTTATAAGGTGTTTGGAAGGAGCACCTCTTTAAGAGCTAGGTGTGTGCTTGTGCTTTTGTTTGTTCGTTTGTTAATTTGTTTGTTACGCTTAGTGCCTAGGGGAATTACGGTATGCACTGTTTAGGTGGCCCTGCATAAGGGAAATACAGTGTGCGCTTGTACACCATGCAGTATGGTAGAAGTCAAACAAGCATCAACCAATTCAAGACTGGTACGCACATACCAGGAAGCAGCTCAGTAAGTGTGAGTGTGAGTGTGTTAAACATTTTGTTCCATGATTCTCTTAGTTACAACAGCACTGTGCTATCACAGCACTTTGGTATGAACAGGTAATATAGGTTCACTCACTGAGGTACATGCTCTTTTCACTAATTGTAGTCTTGACGTTCTCAGTGAACTCTGACAAAAATGATAAGAGCATGCAATGTAACTGGGCAATGTTCATGGGAAGCATGACTGAGATACATCCCTTTCAGACTGTAGACTGCACACCAATCTGTGGAAACAATGAAAAGGAGCATGATTTGATCTTACAGACTGCTAAATAACAGTTTGAAAAGTGAGGGGCACAAATTTGCAATTCCCTGAAGTGGAGGGGACATGTCCCCCTTGTACCTAGTGAAACCTACACATATCATTGGGGTTATTAAGTAGGCACCTCCCATCACAGATGTTATGTGAATTAGGCCCATGACACCTCCAGAGGGTTCAACTCCAAATACTGCCACCCATGATCCAATCTCCATATACAATGCTCTCAGCTCCGATCAGAGCCACACTTTATTGGGGCAGCTGGCCTTGTTGGCTTGAAACAAGCCGCTAGCAGCACAGAAACAGAACAGTAAAGGGCTATTGGGATGGCTGATACTGTTTGTTTGAAATGAATGAATGTACTGTAACTAGATTCATTACATTTCTTAGAGTGATATCAGGTAATCCAAGAGTCTTGTTAAAAAATGAGACATCGCCCATTTGTAAAAAGAGACACCAACTCTCAAATGATTGATAGCAGAAAATTAAAGCAAATAGAATACTATAAACTATAATACTGGGTCCTACACATTATAGTCATATTGAACAACAAATTCCAGATGACAATTTATCACCCCAAAATGGATATATAGTGTTTTGGAACAGAACTCCTCAATTCATGACCAGATGTTAACCACTATATAGAAATCAGCATGAATGGATAATCAAGGTTTTCTGAGAAATTGCATGACTAGTTAACATGTGGACACTGTACTAAATTGTCATCTTCCAAAACAAATTCAGATTTTCATCAGATTTTCTCTGAAATGGACTCAAAACAATGTTGAGACTCTGATTTTCTGATATTCCAGTGCAATGCCAATCAGTGTCTCATTCCTTAGTTCGTCATACATCCTGCTAGTGTCCTGACTAACCTTCTGTATGTGTCAAATATTCAATGTTAAATGTGTGAGTGTGTATGTGCATGTGCAGATATGATACATTTAAATTGGTTATCGTCAACTATATGATCCATCTATCTGCTAGTCTGCCTACATGCTTGTCTATTTGTCTGTCTATACATTTGTTCGTATTTAAGAAGAAAAAAACTTTGGAAAGTATGACAGAATTAAAGTATCAAAGTATCACAGAGTCACTGGTGAAAATTTTCTACTAGTCAAGTACTGTGTCAATAAGCTTGCCACTGATGTTACAAAGTAGCATATTAGCACAGATAGCACAAGTCTTTTATTTATTTATTTGAACTCTCTTTGGCAGAAAGACGCAAGTTCCCAATAAACGTAAATGAGACAAACAGGATAAAGTCAGGCCATGAGAGAACAAAGAGAAGTGCGAGAGAGAGAGGGAGAGAGAGAGAGAGAGAGAGAGAGAGAGAGAGAGAGAGAGAGAGAGAGAGGGGTGGGGGGGTAGGGGGGAGTGCAATTTAAAGGTCATCGTCACAATGAGGCCTACTAAGGAGTATGTATCGCACAGAGCCTGACCCAGCATAAAACCAAGGCAATTAAAGCCCAGCCACGGACAGGGGAATCGACATGGCGCAGCAGTGGAGCCGATCCAACATGGCCCCAGTCGCACTGAGTAAACAGAGACTAAGGGAGAGGCTGAGGCGACTGGCAGTGAGAGAGGGGAATAGGTTATGCAAATGACCCTGGCCTCGGCCAGAAGGGAGTCAATGGAGTTCCTCCAAGCTGACGGGAGCAGAAAGTTAACTACACAAACAAGTCGGTGGAGCTCTGAACCCACTTTCTCCTCCTACTCTCTCTCTCAAGCCTGACTCTGTAATGCCAGGTTCCAATGAGTAGACATAAACTCTTTTACCTGAGCTCTCTCTCTCTCCATCTCCCTGCTGATAGCAAAGCTCTGACCTGCATGAAAGGACTGACTTAGGGAAAACATGCCGAAAAACAAATCGTGATCTCTGCCTATGCATTGTTATGATTGGAGGAAACAGACTTTCTGACTGGATATTCTAAAACTTGTTACAGCTCCATCTATGTCATCAATATTTAGAGCTGTGTTGTGAAATGTTTGATTCATTTGCTTTTGAATCCAATAGCCACACATGGAGATCCTGTCACATCTGTCGCACAGAAACTTTTATTCACCTTAATGCATTTTCAAGTGGGATGTTTTCACACTACAAAATGAACATCACTACCCTTGGAAAAAATATTTTCTGTCTCCACTGACCCATCAAATTCCTCTCCATTCAACTCACCAACCCTGTTATCACTGCTTGTAGTCTGTGGCTGACTTGAGAGAGAGCGACAGGACGGGTGGGTATATGTGGGTATATTTTCATGCCATTCTGGTGGGAGAGACTTGGCCTGGTTTTCAAAGCCTGGTGCCAGATGGTGGGAGCAACTTGCGAGGCAAAGGAGGGGAAAAAAGAAAACAAGCTTGACTCCATAATGCCAAGACCAGATGAGAAGACGTAAACTCAAATCCCCCCCTTCCCCACACACATATCCAACCTTGCATCCCAATCACAACTTCAAAAGATCACTTTAAGAGATGTTCTTCTACAGGAACTTAAGATACATTGAGACATGCTATTGTTGGAACATAAGCTAGACCTGCTGTGCACTCCATTTGGTGGATCATACCATTACATTTACAACAGATTTGCATTAGTAGGTACAACAAATACCCATTTTCTCTCTACACTTAGGCCTTCATCTCATCTGTCTCTATAGTAAGTACAATACATGTGCTTTCCTTTTTCATTTCATAACATGAAATGATGTAACTGTAACTGTGTGTTTTACCTCTGGGTTACATAAAGCTATTTTTCCCACAGCACAGGATGTGTTCATCGGGAGCCAAATGTAGGTCAGTCAGTTTATCAGTGAAACAGCATTGGTTAGGTTAGGTATAGCTTTGCAACTACGGTGGCTATCTATTTGTGAACAAAAAAAAAACAAACATTGCCAGTGAATATTTTAGTAACAACCAGGTTGAGCTGGCAAATCCTTTTTTTTGCATAACAGATGTGGAATTTATTAAGGTTGATGCCGGGGCGTCATGGTGGCTCAGTTGTCTAAGGCGTGTACTGTAAGCACGGGACGTCCTGTCCCAGGTCCTTTGTCGCATGTCATAACCCTCTCTTTCCCAATCTCCACTTTGTCTAATAAAGCCGAAAAATTTTTTGCGTAACAGATTTTGAATTTATCCAATGCTAACAAAACACCACTGTTTGTTTCACAATGTGTGCAGTGGCTAATTTATGTGTGACAAAAAAATATTTTCTAGTTGTACATTTTAGTTACAACTAGATTGAGCTAGCAGTTTTGCTGAACAGGTTTGGGTAATGCCAGCAAAACATTTTGGTTAATGGGCTCCTATGATACTGAAAGACAGCTAACCTACCAGAGTGTAGTAATATAGTAGAGTGGATCTATTCTTCTTGACAATACATTGGTGAATGATGTGGTTATCCTGATTATTCCAGGACTGTAGTTACGTCCACTACAGTAACAGTTGATGCTGCACACCTAGGTGCCGTGGCACTGGATAGCATCTGTACTTGTCTGTGTATTTGTTTCCAAGTACAAGCAGAAAGATTCAAATTGAGTCATTTAAGTATTTCTGCCTGGGGACAAAAGTAAAATAAAATGGGTTGCATTGTGCTGGATACATTGCAGTTGTTTTGGCTGGATAACCTAAAACGTTTCCAGGGCTCGTATTCTCAAATAGTCTCAGAAAAGGATTGCTAACTTACAATATATCAGAAATGATAGGATCAAGAAGAGGGGCCTGGTAGGGTCGTCTAGTGGTTACAGAGACTGTCCCGTAATGGAAAGGCCACAGATTTAAACCCTGCAAATGCCAATTTGGGCCCATCAACAGCCATGTGTCCTAAGTGGCCTAAGACACTGTAAACATGCTCCTGCTCCTGTAGATCGCTCTGGTGAAGAGTGTCAGCTAAATGCCTAAAATGTAAAATATAATGTGATGGATCCTATGTGAATGTCTACTCCAAGGTTCTTGACAGATGGGACATACAGTAAATATAACAAATACAATTCTGTTGAATACAAGCCTCCATTCTAAGGCAAGGGTGAATGGGCCCTTAGTGGCAGAGGTGCTTTGTTAGCCAGCATATGGTGAGGCCAGACAGCTTAGACCCTATTTGGACCAGCCAGGGGGTACAAGTCAGGTCAGGCTGCCCAAGCACGGAGATTGTGCTGACATGACCTCACCAGGCAAGCAGGAACAGATGATCCTGACTCGTGTGCACCCCTCACACCTCAACGCACACACACAGACACACACACACACACACACACACACACTGCATCAGACAAGCTGTTGTATTCAACACACTGCACTACTAGGCTGTCTCTGTGTACCCAGAACCATCAACAAACACAGGTATTATCGTATATACGATTTTAAGGCCAGACATGAACTTTTGTTTCTACAGATAAATGGGATCAGACAAATCGGATGAGGCGGGTATTTTGGTTTAAAGTTGTCTTAAGATTGGTTTTGAATGGGACCTTAGAAAAGACCTTTGACATGCATGTGTGTCTTTTGAAGAGGTAATTGTATTAGTTAGGTAATTGTATTAGGTAATTGCATTAGTTAATTCCAGTGAATTAAGTAGTCGTAGTAGTCAGTGATTTATGTTGTTGTTCGACCAGTTATTCCAAATGAATTGACAGAATTTGCCATGTAAACATTTTAATCTGAATTCCTTTCTTACCAAAGAAGCGTAAGAGTATTTATATCATATACATATTTAAAAATATAAAATACACTAAGCAATAATTAATTTTAAGATAATTTTGGATAAGTAATGCATCATGCCTCACCGTTTTGCATTACTTGCATATTCAGAATTTGAAATGTAAAGGTTAGGGATTATCTCTATCCAGTAAGAATGACTTTAATCACGGAAGCTCCCGGCCACTGGCTATCGAAAAGAACGTCTATTAATCCAGTAATTGGATTATAACAGAGACGTTCATTAAACCCAGTCAGTGAACTGTATGCCACATAGCAATATTTACACTGTCCACACACCAGACACAGAGAACGGCCCACTTACAACTTAACTAATGAGACTTCACAATGTTGCCAATCATCTCAAGGCTGTGTGTGACAGACTAAGACTTTAAGGACTTTGGAAGTGGATGTGAGGCCACGGAGCAAACCTGCGTGTGTAAAGTGATCACGGAAAGAGGATGACAGTGTTGATTTGAGATAATATGATGAAGGATCAGGTGAGCGGCCGAAGCTTAAACTGACCGGTACAGTTGAAGCCTGCTTGAAAATGTGTTATTTGACAGTGGTGATCAGGTTGATGACATGAAATCTCTTCACATACGTTTCTGGGATTGAGTGATTTAATTGTGCTGGTGGACATAATGAGTTGTACAATAGGAAATGTGCAAGTATAATATGTACAATAATGTGAATTCTATAGCAGTAAGTATAGTGTGTGTTAAATATATCAAGCATAAATATAAATATAACACTATTGCTATCTCAGGTCCATAATGGTTTGGTTTGGCTGACTATAGGTTTCTGGGGTCACTTTGGGATTGACCATTGACATTAAGCCTCTTGGGCCCATCAGATCTTTGACTGACAGGTTAAGCTATGGTATTAGCAGTTGAAATAATAGGCATGTTCAGCCATATGTATTGTACAGCTGCAAAGCAGACCAGGGAGTCTTCCAAAGAGGATGAGAACATTGATTTGTGGGTGGTCTAAGGTGAGGGTTGATCCTAAGCTGAAAGGTCAACTTAATGCAGTCACTGCAGAATTTGACCCACATTACAACACTCTGTCCAATAATGCCTTTAGGTTTTGACTAACGTCTCAATCATACTTACTCTGCAACGCATTTATGTTGCTGTAAACTACATATGTACTGAGTTCTATGCAAGGATCCCATGACATACTGAAAGGCACGGTTACTGATAATAGTATTGCCACCTCAATTTTCTTTGAGTCCCTTATTAAATATTTTCATTACAGTAACATTACAGAGAGCTGCAAAAATTGGATCAAACAATATTCGGCTTAGTTCATGCATGCATAATCAATGCATATGCATAATAAATTCAGCACATTTAACACTTGTATCACAAAAGCAATGCATCTGCAATGGAATAATGCAGCGGCAATAGATTCTGTCATTTGAAAGACTTGGAACATCTAAGACTTGGAGCTAGCGACTGACTCAGGTGTGTAAAAAAAATATATATCAAACAGAGCTGGTTTTCATTTGAGAACGGCTCAGTCTTTATTCCCCCTTACTACCATGACAGGAATTTACTCCATTTACTATCAATTAATAGTTCTTCTGTAAAAAGCCTCTGTCTTCATTTCTATTCAAATGTGCTTCTGTGTTCAGCCAGGCAAACACGGCAGGGCTGAGAGACTCTCTAGCCTCTCCTCACTTAGCTCTATACGACAAAGGAAGATGAGTTGCATTTTCGGATGCATTCATTATTCCCCCTCTGTCTCTCTTTCTCCCTCTCTCTCTCTCCCTCTCTCACACACTCTCTGTCCTTGCTATTAAAATCTGTGGGTATTTTGGTTCCCATTAAATGAATTATACCCATTACTCTCTCTGACAACTCTGCATTGAGTGTGCGCGCCCCGATTTAACATTGTTCTAATTCCTCTCACTATTATTGCAATAAAACATTCATCATAATAATTAACCATTTTGACATCTAATTTAAGCTAATTAATTTGAGAGAAAAAAATGCTTGTGTTATATGGAGCTCCATGAATTGCCATGGAAGTTCTGCTAATCATGGGACCAGCAATGAGCCTTGATGAGTTTTAACATGCTTTAAAACTGTACGGAAACACACACACACACACACACACACACACACACACACACACACACACACGCACACACACACACACGTTACATGGGTCACCTGTCCATTAAAAGACAATGACAGTGATTCATCTTGATAATGGCTGTAATGGCTGATGCCAATAAGGATAGCCAAGGGCGCCCATTCTTCTGTGTGCCAACGTAATGATAGACACTTCACTGAAATGCACTATTCTTAGATTGTTAGCACTGTAAACTGTCTGGAATTGAGGCAATCTAGCTTTTCAAAATCAGGCTATTGGTTTTCTTCTTACTGCTCCTCTTTTATGGATCCCTCTAGGCAGCGCATTGATATACTATAATTTGTGTGTCTTTGTTCTTTGTATTTGGCCGAAAGCTTTTTTGTGCGAAGAGACATGTAAGCGTAGAAGATATTGTTATTGGCACATTGTTTTCTTTATGAAGAGGCAAACTTTTGCATAGACTGCATTTTGAAATCTTGTATTGATTGTGTTTTGGAAACTCCAGCCCAAAAATTATATATTTCTGTGTTGCCAGTTTGTCTGTTTTCTTTTGCACCACCTCCAATTGATACAGGTGCTCAGTGCAAAAATACACATTAGAAATAATAATATCCAATGAAAACATAAAACTTTTAGATAATTTACTCCAAGACCTCCAGAAACCCAGTGAGGCTAACTGAACATCTAAAATTGATCCAGAATAGGATAGTACTCTCTTTGTGAAATGTAAGGGGATAGAGTTGCCTTAGAGGCACTTTGACTTACAGTTTATCTTCTCTCTCTTAATAATTGAAATACAAGCAAGTCATCTATACTTGTGAGGGACTATTGAAGTGCCACTAATAACTCGCTTTTCTCATAAAAAGTAAGGGTACTGTCTTTACTTATTTTTGAACTGTCATTAGGCATATCACAGCTTGTTTCTGGATAAGTTATATCTGTTCTTCACATAAAATAAAAAAATAAAAGTAACACTGTTTGAAGTGAATGTCTAGAAAAAAGACAAATCCCCTCCAAGATGCTGGTATTTAGAGGGTATGACTTACAAAGAAATTACTGCTGCAACATTAGGCCTTTAGCTGTTTGAAAGTGTCAGCCAAATGACCTGTAATGCTGCAGAAGATTTACGTGCATTTCAAGCCAGTGAGTAAACCAATATGTCTCTCATTGCTGTGGCATTAGGTAGGATCACAGACTGGATGCACATCTCCCAGCAATTTGACATCATTAGATGATATTTGATGTGAAATGTCTTCAGCGGCACTCAGAGAGGCATATTCATCACACATGCTAATAGAGTGTGGAAACACTCATTTTGTCTCACCTACTACAAGCCATTAATTAGACTAGCTTCCAAAGTGATTTGTTAGCATGCTCTACAGAAGACCGCCAGTGATAAATACTATATGTCGAAAGCAAAACAGATTGCCAGAGTGCAAAAATAAATTCCTATTAAAAGTCTATGAGAGTGAGAGCTTGGCCAACTTTGTGTCACATGAGACAGGCATATAGATTTACTAGTTGCAGAGATTCCACAGATGAGGAAAATCTCCCTCATAAAGATAAATAAAACATTTCCGTTGAGGGCAGGGCATACCCAAGGTTTCACTGAGGCTAAATCCAGTATTACCGAGCTCCTGCTATATCCGTCAGCGATAGAAAAATTTTGAAAGGAAGGTTTGTGTGCGTGAAATACAGTTTTGTAGAACTTTCTTATAGTGCCTATATCAAATATCATTCCTTCAAACTGGTCTTGTATTCAGCAGAGATCCTTTTGGGCAATATCCTTTGACTCTCAAAAGTAATTGCAGTTTTTTGTCAAACATATCTTCAACTTAACCTTGTCAGCAACATATAGTATTCTATCTTCCCTTGGACTAATCCTTCAAAAATGCACTGTCAAGTAGATACTATATTGTTGAACGTTCTTCAATTAAATATCACCAAATTTCAACTCTCAAATGTTTTCTTATGCCCTGTGAGAGATAATTTTGGTTAGGAGTGGAAAGCATTGTGCAAGAATGCATGAGTTTAAGAATTCAGATTTATTTTTTATATGAGAAAGTCCATTTGCCCGTGATGGATGTAGAGTTAATGTATATTATATGAACTGAACTGGGCATAGGAAGACATGTCAATGAGTTAGTTTACATGCACATTAATATTCCGTTAATATTCCCAATATTGAAGTATTCTGAATACGAAGTGACTCGTAAACACTACATCCCATTAATATTCGGGATATGTATATTAAACACCTTAGCCTTCGTTCACACATAGCGTTTTTGTGTGGAAAAAGCGCTGCCTGGTGCGTTTTTTTGTGAGGAGAAATAAAAAGCGGAGCACGATAACGTCATCTGACGTTAGCTGAGCAGCTGCTAGCTCGCTAACCAGCTGGTTAGCACTTCTTCTTCTAGCAGACAGTACAGTGTTGTAATCCCATACTGCCTTTATTATCGGTGTCGGGGTAACGGAAATTCACTTATTACAACGACCAATTTCTCCACCGGCACTTTGACTTTCTCCATCTTTGTTGTTGTTATGAGAAACGGCCAGCCTCTCCATCATCACGATTGGTTGGCTGAGAAAAAAGCGGTTCACGTCACCCGGCGCTTTTAGTCAAAAATGTTGATAAAACGACAGAAAAAACGGCGAAATGGAACAACATCTTAACAATGGGCTACAACACAAAATAGGACACAGCTGCTCAAAGTGGACTAGCCTACCCTACTAGCCTAGCCTAGACTATGCAGCTGTTCATGGTATCTACCCAGTGTGCATGTGCAGATTTACATTTCTCTAACCTTAACCAAGATGGTTTACTTGCCTAAACTTTACCATAACCTTAACCCTGACCTTAACCAAACTTGTTTTACTTGCCTAAATTTACGCAGTTGTTTTACTTGCCTAAATTTAACCGTTAACCAACCTTTGGGATGTAATTCAATTCGTGGCGGAGAAACGTTTTTAAATTTGTGGTGGAGGAACGTATTTCAATTCGTTGCGGGGGAACGTAATCGCCGTTTTAGAGATTGTGTTCATTTCACGTATTTGTGTGAGATCACGTTGGTACAGCGATCGACAGGTCGCAGATTACGGGCCAATAGCAGGCGGAGCTGCGGCTCTGTGGACGACCCTCGGCTTCTGACTGCACTGGCTCCAAAAAATGACAACATGGTGGCCATGCCCTAAACCCAATTTTTAGGCTTCAAAACGGCCCATCAGAAGCCTATGGGTTACGTCACACTCATTACATCCATATTTTGTTATAGTTTGTGCACACGGCGCTGGAAACGCATATTCGGAATATACACAGTAACATTTATAATCGGGATATTTACAAGGCATTTAAACACTTTATTCAGGACATGCCCTTATTCAGGATATGCACCATATTCAGAATATTGATGTGTATGTAAACACACACGCTGAAATTCAATACATTGACCCCAAAGCAGAAATGAAAGATTTATTTCCACCCCCTTAACCTTTGATGTCATTCCAACATATCTCCACTGAGAATCAATTAGAAACTGATTGAAAAGAAACACTCATAACCCAAGATGATTTTACCGGGATATGGCTACATTTTCTGGTTCAGAAGTGATTGTGTTATGAATCTAATTTGAGAGGAAAAGTTGAAACAAAAATTTTCTGGAAAGAGTCAGTCTCCCATTCATTGTCAGCTCCCAGATGTACAACTTCAGGGCATCACATATGAGAGTCGTTAATTTCGGTTTCAAGCTTTGGGGTATTACATATGTTCACACATTAGACATTCCTGGGCAATAGATGTAATGTACTGTAGAGTGTAGAAATTCTTAAATAGATTGGTATTCACCTTTTAAAATGGGAACGTTATTGCAAGGGAAGAACGTTCAGTAGAACAACATGCAGTTTAAGTGTTACCTAGAATAAAGTCTCTATCCCATAGAACATGACTGATGATTTCAAAGCAAATAAAGAAAAGAAATGGTGCTGGGCAGCCTAGATTAGCCATAGACACTCCATTTCATATAATTTTCATGCCTTCTCTCCTATTCCCCTTTCCTTTTTCATGGACTGGTCCAGTATTCTCTAGGTTGCTGTTTTTTGTGTTCACTTCTTTCCCACTTCTACTATTGGTAAATTTCAAATCTGTGGCACCTGTTCTCAGAAGCCCTAGAATATTCATACAAACTTTTTCCTCTTGTATTTTTAATTGATGAAGGTCAATTTGGACCAAAACATCATATTATTATAATGATTAACTACTGAAGCTTGAACATGTTTTTTTTCACTGAGAGTGTGTTGCACTTCGTCTTCCCTTCACGTTACACCATTTAAGGTAGCATCTCACCTTCTGGTTGCTTGAGCATGATTTTTGTTCCCCTCTCTACACATTCACGCATTTCCAAATAATGTTGAAAAATCAGACAAAAGATCTCAGCTGAATTCTTGCAGTCATAACTAAACCGAAATTCTCTGCACATAATTAAAGAAAAATCCCCCCAACATGCCCTTTCAGTGCAGTGTCCTATTGCCATTTTCAGACATGCTTGCCATTAGTGTCGAGGAAATTGATGGGATGCACATGGAGGGGGGCACACACAGGTACGGAACAGTGCAACGTTCATGGCTCCGTCTGCCAGACTTCCGTGGCTAACTGCATTAGTTCAGGCTCAGTCACAGTTGGATACTGCACAGAGGAAGAGACTTAGCCACGATGAACCACCCAGGAGAGAGAGGGAGAGAGATGTTCAATCAACTATATTCACTTCACAGGAAAGCTTGTGTGTGTTGAGGGAGGAGCCTGTGCGCGTACGTGCGTGTGTTTTTGTGTATGTGTGTGAGCGTGCATGTGTGCAGTTTTGCAATACGTGTGTTATCGTTAATGTGTGTGTGTGTGTGTGTGTGTGCGTGTGCAGATGAAGTCTTGGGTGTCCATGTGGGGATAAAAGCATTTCTGGAGTGGGTACAGTGGAGATGTTTTGGCATACACACATGGATTTTTAGTGTCACGGTGTGAATGTTTTTCAGTGATATGATTAAGGTTTATTAGTGTGGGATTGTACAGCCTGTTTCTGTATATGTGTATTTCTATGTGTGTTTGTTTCTCTCTCTCTCTCTCTCTCTCCCCCTCTCTCTCTCTCTCTCTCTCTCTCTCTCTCCCTCCCTCCCTCTCGCTCTGTTTATGTCTACCTGCTGGTCAGATGTCGCAGCGGCTGTTGCATGAAATTCATTGACTTTTTAAGAAGGACATGCTGAGTTTTGGCTGGCAGGGGGGCATCAAGAGCTTTGTAAATGTTTGAGAGATAAAAGACTTAGAGCTGTGTGCTTGTGTGTGTCTGTGTGCCGGAATTTGTACGTCTGGCTGGGGTGTAAACAATGGCTAAAGGAGTCTCGATAAAATGTCACCAGGGCATTTGACCTTGTTTGACAAATTAAGGAGCAAATAAATAAATCGGCTTGGATTACATCACCGCAGGGGAGTAATGCATAAACACACACACACGCACATGCAGGCAGGCACACACACACAGAGAAGCAAAAAAATCCAGTTATGTCTATTATCATTACAAGTAAAGCTATGTTTCTGCCAATTTGCAGATAGATAGATAAATAGATGGTGTGTGTTTGATCTAGGCCACCCGTTGCACTAATGACTCCCTTTAATATAAAATGTCCCTCTGGAATTTGGTCCTTGCAGCCAACTGACCCTTTTCAGACTCTAACTGGCCTTCTCCTTCAGGCTCTGAGAGCTTCTATTGATCTACATATTTCTTCTCAAAAGTAACTACTGCTCTTCTTTTTAATAATTTCACCTTAACCTAGTCTTCAGCACACAGCACACTTTAGACACGCAGTCGTTAGATTACTATGCGACCCTGCCTGAACTTGAGCGTTTGCTATATCTGGAAAAAATGAAGGTTAATTGTTCAGCTTTCATGCCATCGAATGGAGAAGCAATTCACACAACACAGCAACGTTTCAGCATGTTTAAATAATGTGGTGTGGTCTCAAAGCTCACTAACTCACATACGGACAATACTCTTCAATCTGGATGATCGTCTTCTTTCCCCCAAAATGGGGCGCGACCCTGACCAAGTACGTTCGATGATGCGGTGCCGGTTTGATCTATAGCAAACATCAATCACCATTTTAAGTCCAATTTTAAGTGAGCATAGTATGTGCTTAACTCCAAGCATGTCAAAGCATGAATAAATGGGTAAATCAAAATAACAGTGAGACAAATTTAAAGTTACAGAAAGTAGAGGAGAGATATAGCTGTAATGTGAATGTGGTGTAGCCCAACTTGCATTTGAATCCCATATAGCCGAATATGCAGTATTGTAAAGACAAAAAGGGGAATGTTAAACAGTTTTGTCACGTTTCAAATCATCGTATACTAAGTGTAACAGACAGCTGTAAAAAGTGCTGGGTATGTCAGTGTTAGCTGCTCTTGGGTGCTAAATAGCTAAGCTTGTTTGCAAAATTAGCCATTTATTGACCTCACAAATAATGTGCTGACATGGTAGAGGTAGCTAACTGTCAAACCTAAAATTAGTTTAAAATTGATTGGATGTTGTAATTACTTCAGGTTCGATACTTTAGTGAGACTTCAGTTGCTTAAGCAAAACTGAGTGGAGCATAGCTTCCGTAATTTGTGCAGCCTGTGGGATAGCGGCGCCTTTGGAAAGTGCAATGTAAATTGTGCACAATCCTACACTCATCTTTTCAAGTTCATGGAGTAATATGCTCAAACATAGACACACACACACACACACACACACACGCACACACACAAGCCCCCTTTTCCTCTTTCCCAGAGCTTCTCTTCCTTTATCTAATCTGTGTTTTATTGAATATGGTAATTATAATGAAAGGCCTATCTTGCGCTTGGTTTAATTTGTTTTTGTGCCTTTTTCCCGCTCTCTTGCTCTTTCCCTCTGGTGTGTGCATGCGTGTGTGTGCACGCTAGTGCAAGTGTGTGTGCTAATGAATGTGTATGTGTGTGCATTTCCATGATGAGACAGTACTCCCCTGCTCTGACACAGTATGTTACAGTGGGACCTCTCTAATAGGGAAATAAGACATGGCTGCTGATGTCACTGGGGTTTAACTGTGGCTTGAAGGAAGAAAACACACACACGCGCGCACACACACACACACACACACACACACACACACACACACACGCACACACACACATACAGTGCAGACAACCCAAGGCATCAACAAAAATCTTCCAGCATCAGGCCTATGGGGTTAAGGGGATTAAACACAACATGTAACCCTGGAGACCCTCCTCTGGTTGGCTGAAACTGTTTCGCTCTCAGTGCTCCTGTGGGGTTGTTTGTTGCTTGTGTTGTCGTGTTTTATCGATAAAACCTAGCATGCTTGATTACGGTGTGAGGGCTGAACCACGCAGCTCCAATTCTGCCACCCAGGTAGGGACACATTCGACATACCTTGCTCTTTTATTCTTTCTCCCCCTTGCTTTGGCTTTCAGGGTCTCAGAATGCGAAGTGAAATTAAATACCGAGAGAAAATGGAAGAGGTTGCCAGTTTCATTTAAACTCTAAAACAAAACATACTCTGAGCTCAGAAAACACAGACACGGTCTCCAAAAATGCTTATACGGCCCATTTTCTCTCGCTTCCACGGGAATACCGAAATAATCAATTCCCCCTGTCTGGCCCTTATGTTTGTGCCAGCCCATGAGCCTAATCAACACAACTACCTCTCCTCAGTAGGTAAAAGAGCTACTTCACAATTCAGACGCTTCTAAGACGGTAGCCCGCTGTACCCTGCCAATTTCATAAGCCTATTCACCCTATTCCTGGTTGCTGTATATTTTAAGTGGCAATACAGTGAGAGGACACAGTGGGAGATGTATAGTTACTCTAATGGGGAGTCTTTTGATATAATGACTCCATTTGACTGGGGCCTGGGGAGCCTTGTTTTAAAGAAGAGCCATTGCCTTTAATGTTGAGCTTCTTCTAATCACTCATCAACATGGATGGGAGTTAGCGGTAATAAATAGTATAAATTCCTGCTGTTTTTTACACTGCTGTTTACTGTTGGAAGCCACACTGAGCTGTGAATGTAAAACCTGCAAAATGTGTAATCGTGGGCTGGTTGTGTGGGTGTGTGTGGGTGTGTGTGTGTGTGTGTGTGTGTGTGTGTGCCTGTTTGCATGTTTGTGTGTGCTGTTGGAAACTGGCTGCAGGGCTATCCATTAGCAAAGCCCTGATTCACTTCATCTGCACCCAAGAGACCTTGCATTGAAAACGTGTGTGTGTGTGTGTGTGTGTGTGTGTGTGTGTATGTGTGTTTGTGTGTGTGAGAGTGAGAGAGAGAGAGAGACTGAGGGCAATATAATATAGCTGTACATAGCCATAGCCTTCAGTAAGAAATGACTGGTTCTGTAGTGCTGGAGACGAAGCACTGCACAATGCACTCTCTGAAGAAACCACAGCAGCTCAGTATGCACACACACACACACGCACACACACACACATGCACACACTGTCTTGCTGAATAAATCCACTCCAAAATGAGACCTCTTACTACAAGATGAGACCTTAGAGACTTTGTGATTTATTCAGCGTTCTTGCGTGTGTGTGCCTCTGTGTGTATAAAAGAACCTGTGTGTTGCCTGTATGTTTTTCTTCTCTCATGCGGGTCGTGGTGGATATCGCCCCATTAGTAAAACAGGGCAGGGCCGTGCCTGTGTGTGTGTGTGTGTGTGTGTGTGTGTGTGAGGCAAAGGGAGCATGTATGTATGTGTGCCTGCTTCTTTTCCTCCACTGTTCCCCACAGCAGGGTGCATGCTGTTCTACTTTTGCTATGCAGATGCATCGCAGATTCCACAATGATGTAATGCCATGCAACAGATGAGCAGAACAATTGGTGTGTGTACCCGGATTATTTTCTATGTGCGCACATGTTAACGCGTGTGTGAGCACCTGGGTTTTTGCGTGTGTGCGCGCGTTTGTATGTTTCCACTGTGTCTTCTTCTATTTACCCAACATCGCGTCAAACTGCGGACACCAGCGTCTGTCAGCGGAGGGCTGGCCCTGTGTTTTTCCGTAAGGGCAGATATGGCTTGTTTCCTCTTGTCTGCTTGTGCTTTGTGGAATGAAAGAGCCACAGGGGTGTCACACAAGGGATTTGTCTTCCTTTGTGAATGACAATGTTACATTTCAATTTCTCTCTCCGCTGCCACTCTTTCTCTCTGTCTCTCTCTCACTCACTCTTCTTTCATGTATACAACATTTTGTCAGTAGGTATACCTTGCTCTGGTATACATACAGTATACTTCACTTTTCATGCAGATGCTGTTGTCAGGAACAAGTCTATTTTCTCTCCAACATAATCGCTAAGCAAACAAGACTTGAACAAATGTTTCGCTGAACAAAGACCCTGGCTTTGATCTCCCGTTGGCGTTTGTTAACATTACAATACTCGTCGGAAATAAAAATACATGCTCATTTGCTCCTTCTCAATTACCCTTCTGTAAACACTTTTCCATCAAAGGCCTGCTGACAACACCTCAGGAAGGAAGGAAAGAGCCCCGAGCCAAAAGCCTAGGAGCCCAGGAGGAATTAGAGATTACTGTTGAGCACTCCTGTCTTTGGATGTTTTCCAAGAGTGGGAAGCTATCCACAGAATGGAATCATTGCAGCATGAGTGAAAAACAAAATGCTAATACCACAGTGAGATATCATTGGTTTTAATGTGAGTGTAAAAAAAATTTAAAAAAATACTAAAACTAAAAAAAACTAAAACTAATTTAAAAAAAAAAAGAATTTCATTATAGAGTTTTGCAAGGTAATGATCTAAAACTCCCAAGCATTCTGGATTATGAAAAGAAGGAATCGTATCAAACCTTTTGAAAATCTGAGCCACTTCTAACAATAGAGTTGAGTCCGGCAGAGACGGAGCATGATGGTCAACTGTAATGGCTTAGCAGCCATTACTAATACTACTGACTACTCTGGCAACACTGATATCTGTTGTCACTATCTGTCACTTATATGTAAAGCCCAAGGATGTGTGTGTGTGTGTGTGTGTGTGTGTGTGTGCACGCATATTATCTTGTGTGTCTGGGGATCATGAATCAAAATAAAGTAGCCACGTTGGGTGCCTGCAAACCCCGCTGTCATTTATATGCAAAGCCCAAGGGTGTGTGAGTGTTACTGTGACTGTGTATGTGTGAGTGTTTGCGTGTGCTTGCGTGTTTGTGTACACGTGCGTGCACATTTCTTGGTGTGTGTGTGTGTGTGTTTCAGATCTCGAAACACAGTATTCAAGTTGTGTACCCGCTGTTGCACACATGCACCCATATGAACACAAGTGACCTCTTGGATTTCATGTGGACTCGTACATAACCAAAATGACATCAAATTTCTGACTGTGTGCATGCAGCTGACAGAAATATTGAACCATGTACAGTAGCTCAACATAAACTGGCAGCAAATGTTTAATGAATTAATAAAATGGAAAAATAATTAAATAAATAGGCAAACTAACAGCTGCGTAATCAATGTAATGTAGGCTTACCTAAGGTTTACTTGAGCAACAGATAACATTCTGTTTTTTGTTTTCTGCAGGAGCGTTCTCTTCTGTCTGTGTTATCACACTCCAATATAATCAGCTCTAATTTCTGCTCTGACTACAGCTAGTTATCTGCAGGAATAAATGAGCCTTGCTGCACATTCGTTTAGGTGTGTAGCCTATCAGTTTCACACTCCAAATGAACCATGTTTATTTACAACATAGCCAATGGCACTGATCTCTGACACACCAACAATTACGTTGGATAACTTATAGTGACGGGTTTAGCTAAGTTTACCTAATAAGTGAGCCTAGTCTCCCCATATTTTGTGAAATGAGCACAAAATGCCAACATGTACTCTGTGCATTAAAAGTGAGAGAAATTAGTTTCTCCACCACGAAGGGATTAAGTGAAGGAGATATGCCTAGAAGCAAGTATTAGGTTGACATTGAAATTGTGCAGTGGCAAGCAAGGGCATTATGGTTGATGTGGTGGATGGGCGTATACACTTACCTTCAACTGCGGCAAACTGCACTCAATTCCCAGCTCATGTCAGGAAGTTTTAGATGTGTGTGCAGTTTTAATTTGTAGCAAATCAAATTTTAAAAAAGTAAATAGTTATGTCCTTGTGGAGAATGATCTTCCCAAGTTGCATTGGGGAGAACCAAATTTCTCAAGACTGTGAGAACAGAAAACACAGTGGCAGAGATGGACAGTGTGCTTGAGGTTTGGTGCATTTTCCCAGCTGTTTCATCCAGCTCTGTACCATAGACAATGGCGCTGTTTGGACACAATGCATCATTCTCACAATGAATCTAAGGGCTTCCCATTCGTTCTCGTCGGCCAGATCACCAACCAATACATCCTTGGCTGGCAAGTTAACTTCCAGGATCTTTATTGATCCTCAGTCCTCAGCATTCAGGAATCATACTTTGGAAGATAAATATTACATCAAATGCATCATGGAGGACACAAGACCCCATATTGAGAAAGACCTGTGGTACATGCCAAAAGCTCCAAAAAATCTCCTCCTTCCTTCCACTACCTCCTCCTTTGATGCTGGTGCCACCATGTTGCTTGCTGTCCCAATAGTGGAGGAGATGAGAGAAGCCGCTCCTGAAGGCTCCTTGGGCAGAGGATCCACAGGTGTATCCTATCTTATGAATCGTATTGTGGGCTTGGGCTACGTCAGTTATTATAGGGCCACTTCATCAATAGCAAACATCCATTTTTGATGATGGAGTAGCAAATAAACTGTCCAAACGGCCTCCACTTTCCCTTGCTGCCTCCTTTGGGACGTAGCCCTAGAGAGTGAGAGTGGGGGCTGATTGCGCGTTCATATGTTGGTGGGAAGGTCCGACATCCGGGACATAAGCTGGAAGACAAACAATAAACAAACGTGGAAGTCCTGTAAAAGTGTGTATTTGGCTGCTTCTTGCTTTTAAAAAGTTATGATGGTTAGTCTGGTTAGTGTATAGAAGGTTAAAGGTTATCATTGCATCATAACTTTGATTCAAGTGCATGTAAAATTTCAAAATAGGAAATTTGTTTTTCCAATGTATTCAATAGCGAATGTGAATGCAGGGCCAGTGTCAGGAAGGAGGGAGGAGGGACACGCTCAAATCAAGAACGCTGATCCGCTGGGAAAATGACATCACACAATTTTTTTCTGTCATCCCAGCTTCATGTCTCAGCTTAAATTTTTCATCAGTTAAGTTAAAAAAAAAGTCCCTTTTGGCTTACTTTAGAGTAACAACTCCTAACAGCATGCTTGATGTCAAAATGCAGAACTGTTATGCAAAATGTGCACAGGTTGGCAGGTCTGGATTGTATGTGTATTTATGTGTGTGTGTGTGTGTGTGTGTGTGTGTGTGTCTGGAGGCCTCTGTTCTCTCTTGCCCATCTCCCCAGGCAGAAGACCCCTGTCTCGCCTGCCATTTCTCAGCCTGACAGCTGAGAGCTAGACAGCGGAACGAGAGACGAGGGAGGGCAGGAAGGAGGGAGGGCTTGAGTTTGAGGAGGGTTGAAAGAAAAGAGAGATGGGGAAAGAGGCAGACATATAGAGCGAACAAAAGGGGTTTGGCTATCGCAAGATCATCCCCTCCCCTTTCTCCCCTCCTTCCCCTCTTTGGAGACCAGGTGTTCTATGTTCTGAGGGGGCAAGAAAAAAAAGAAAACCCTACCCTCGTGTTTCACTTAACATCTCTGCACCTGCATCTGCGGAGGTGGGAGGTGGGGGGGACCAACGACAAGGCATCAGATAAGGCCGGTCTCTAGGGGGTCCCGTCTTGGTTCTTACACCACCCTACATCAGACCTCTGTGCCCTCTTCTGCCCCTGCCTGACACATTGCCTTGAAAGAATGCCAGGCTTTGACTCAGCAACTCAAGCATTTTTCTTTCCTCAAACTGAACTCTTTTTTTTTTTTTGTGTGTGTTTTTTTTCCAACTGGTCAGGTATTCTCTGTTCAGCTTTTCCTGTTGCTATTTTTAGCTGTTTTTGTGACAGCTGGGTAAGAGGCAGGCGTTCTCTGTTGTTGTCTTTTGTGGCTTGTATTTACCTAGCTTAGCTCAGTCTCTATTGGCTTTGCCTTATTATGCAGCAGTATGCTTGGCAGTCAAGTAGCAAACCATTTTTCACTGTTTTCTATGATCCACAGTAATTGTTGTTGATTCAGTTAACTCAGGATTCAGTTAAAGACTGTCTTCTTGTTCCACTAACATAACAATATTAACCCTAACCTCTTTTGCTTTGCACGCAGCCTGTGATGCCCTCAGTGATGTTATTTATTGTTCTTTTATAGTAGTCATCCTGTGCTTTGAGGCACTACTCTACTGGCTAGCTTTTTGATTAGCCTGTTTGTCTATGTTGGCCACGTTGTGTTAGCCTAGCGCTGCAGGCTGAGGTCTGTCCTCTACCGGGTCGTTCCCCGCTTGAGGTCAGGGTGTGAGTCAGAGGCCTGATTCCGTCACCCCGGGTTACCAACTCACTACTTCCTGTCCACAGTGGAGCATGAGAGAGAATGGTGGCCTCAGGCAAAGGGTTTCAGGCTGTGTGCGTGTGTGTGTGTATGTGTGTATGTGTGTGTGATGTTATGGGAAGGGGAGGGGGGTAGCTGTGTTGTGATGGTCTAGGCCGAAATTGTTCTGATTTTGTGCCCCGGAATGAAAGAGCCCAGAAGAGTGATATATTCTATCTTTGTATTCATAATCGCCCTATTACATACATTATGTTAATATATGTAATATAATTAAAATCTCAATTAAAGTTACTTTTTTGTGGCAGCAAATTAGTTAGGAGAAAATAATGCATATGGATCTCTGAGGGCCAAACCCCAAATGTCTCAAATTTGACATTACATTTTCCATTATTAAATTGAATATATCATGATCGATGCAAATTAAGACCTTTCCCTTTACACTTCCACCGGAGATGAAATGAACAAAATAAAATATTAAAATGTAGAATGATGTGTTGCAGAGATAATATTGGCCTTAAAAGGATTAAGGCGAGACACAGATCAAATATATTGTAGTAATGTCTTCTGATATGCAAGGCAGATTTGTCAATCTGCAGACGTATATGAGGTGTGAGAGACATGCTTGGAACAGATATGTGTAGATAGTGGTGACTATGGAATGAATGGCATGGAGAAAATTATCTTGGGAAACTGAAGTACCTGGCTCCTATTCATTCTGGGAGCAGATAAAATTAGCACAGATGGAGGTCATTTTGCACTTTACAGCTTGCTGGTACAGTATGTCCATACCTATGCAGAATAATCAGACTGTACGAGTTGCAGTCCAGTCACGATGGGCTTAAAGATCAAAGTGTATCCATGACGACAGAGCATCTTTCATGTCACTTTAACTCTAGAACAAGCTACAAACAAAATGAATAAACGGAGGACTGCTTGTGACACTGTTCACTTTCAATTGACTCAAACCACGCGGTGGATTAATTAACCATGTTGTGTTTAATTAAAAATGTAATTAAAAAATGTTTTGTCCTGACTTTGAACCCATTCACTTTCAATAGAGTCAATTCAAGAAGTGGATTAATTAAAAATGTTTAATCTTCGGACCTATGCTTCATCATGCATTCATATTGACATATAGCAACCGATGTTTTATTATTTTTTTTTTTTTTACATGAATTGCTGTTAGAATATGCTTTCTTTGATTGTAGTGAACTGATTGTACTAAAGTGAACTGATACTGACCCCATTCATGTTGACCAGTGACATAACATGTTGTGACATCATGGAGTTAAAGGTTAAAGTTGACACGCAGATGCCAGAGTCCAGAACACCATTTGGACCAGATGGCAAACAATACTCTCCTGTCTTTACCGTGCCTAAGGTGAAATAAATAAAATGAACTGGGTGGGTGGAAAGACTGGAGGTTATATTTACTTTCTCATCTCATCATCCATGTTATTGTCCATTTTATTGTTATGCCCCGGCACCTATTGCATGCTCAGCGGTCCTGGTGGGGGATCCCTGTTTGAATGGGTTTCTTCCATTATTTTGTTTTTTTAGTAAGGGTTTTTGGGAGTTTTTTCTTCGATTTTTCTTCGATTTTCTTCTATTCTATAAGTTTGGTGGTGGGTTAGGCTAGGCTATGGTAGGTAGGCCTGTTATGTCTTTATGTCTATATCTTTGCTTGTGCTTAGTTTTGTTTCCTCGTGTTTTTGTTTGTTGCATGCTGTATTGCGTAATTTTGTTTTGTGACTGACTTTTGTGAGATATAGGTCGGCTCATTCTTTGTAAAGTCCTTTGAGACATGCTTTTGTGATGAGGATCTATATATATAAAAAAAAAAAAAAAAAACTTGACTTTGTATGTAGGCATCCAGTTAAACGCAAATACTGTGTGCTCAGGTCAGCGGGGCAGCAAGCCGAGGCCTCAGGTCAATAGGTTGTTGCAGACCGAGCCAGCCAGCAGATAAGGGAAGAGATGGAGGGAGAAATGGGCATTGCAGCGCACACTGTAATAGCTGTCTGCTCTGGCCTGATGAGGTGGCTGGGGAAAAGAGACCAAGGATGTCTGTGTGTGTGTGTGTGTGTGTGTGTGCGTGCATGCATGTTGACTGATGGGGTGGCTACGGATAAGAGGGCAAAGGATAGCGATATGTGTGTGGGTGCGTGGTGTGTGTCCATGGGCGCTTGCTTTCGTGCTGCATGTGTGTATGACAGGGTGTGTATGTCTGATTCGGCGGCCGTGGTGAAAGGTGATAGGGCCTGGCTGTGTAAATGATGGCTGATGGGGTCTCTTGAAAGTCTATTTAGCCAGAGTAATGAAGTGCGTCTGCCGGGGAAGAATATGAGGGACGGGCACGGAGGCTCAGACAGACAGTTAGGTCGCCTCACTCAACCTTGTATGGAGAGAGGAGAAAAGATGGACAAGATGGTTCAGTTGTAATGACTCTCATTCGCGCTGTCTGCGATGGAGGCGCCGTGAAGGACAAGCAGATCAGGTCAACTCACAGGCATTGATAGAATGTCAGTCTGCTCCTGTGTGCCGTCTCGCCCGCTTCAGTCTCTGTAGCCACACTTTCTTTCTTTCTTTCTTTCTTTCTTTCTTTCTTTCTTCCTTTTTTTCTTTCCAAGCTGTTTATCTCTACAACTTCACACCTCCTCCTCTCTCTTAGTCTCTTGTTCTCTCTCTTCACCTCTGTCGCCCTTACCATCTCCCCCTCTTCTTTTCTGTATGTCTTTGTTATGTCTTGTCTTTTCCTCTTCTCATCATTCTCTCTTTTGCTCTCCCCGTCTCCATCTATGCGTTCCGCTTCTCATCCTTTTCCACTCAATCTCTGCACCTTTGCTTTCACGCTTTCTTTCTTACTTACTTCGTTCTTTAATTGAAAGAATGTCAGTATGCTCACTCGTTTTCTTTCTTTCTTTCTTTCTTTCTTTCTTTCTTTCTTTCTTTCTTTCTTTTCTAACTCATACATACACACACACTGGATTGTTTTTCTTCTGATTGAGATCTCAACTAGAACCCCAGGGGCCTTTCACATGAGCAATCCCACAACATCAGGAGTCACATGCAGCAGTCACAAGTATCCCTGTGTATTTGGGGGCTATCTTGTGATAGACACAGTCACAGAGCTTCTCTGTGTTTTTAGGCTGTTAGAGAGGGAACATTGTGATTCCCCCCATGATCCCCCGACTTCACGGGCAATGGTGCATCCAGACTCCAGCGTTCTTCTTGTCATGTGTCTGTGAACGTCTGCCAGGGTGTATGAAGGGTACGCTGGAAAGAAGGGTAGGGCTGGGATGTAGGGGACGGCGCCAGAGATTTCGGAAGGAAATCGACATACGCTTAGAGTGACTGGCACCAGAAAAGTTTTTTGATGTGCTATTGAGGTCAGGGAGTGAGGAAAGTAGAGCAACAGTGGTGATTATACATCTTGAAAATCCATGTCTTGGTCTGAGTTTCATCCAGAGTAGCTGAATGTTAGAAAGATTATTTCAGTCATTCATGGAAATTCATGGACTAATAACAGCAATGAAAGATGCTCTATGAGGATTTTTCCGCAAGTAATAGAAGGTTCCTCGGAAATTAAATCTTTTCACAGAGGATTTTAGGGCTTTTCTTGGATAAATAGTTCAGCTTTGGCTATAAAAGGCTGTACAAAGCATCTTTTCAGTGACTATAACGAAAGAGCCATTTAATTCTAAGTCCTCTGAGTGATTTGTTTTCTGATCAGTTACAGGAGATCATTCCCAGGTGCATCGTGGGACAAAACACACGTTAGAGAGCTTCAATGACACCGTTTATTTATCACCACTTGACCTGCGTGTGTGTGTGTGTGTGTGTGTGTGTGTGCGTGTCCGTATGTATATGCCTCTCCTGTATGATTGTAAAACCTTTGATATCTAGCTCGATTGTGATAGTCCCCTTTCCTGTACATGAACACATATTCTGCTATTAACATACACAACAGGCCAAACAACTGAATTGGTGTCTTCTCTACACACAACAAGGTCCAGCGTCTGTAAACGGTGAAAAATAACAATCAAATAAGAACATCAACTTAATCCTTGGTTGGTGTGAGAGGGGGTTCGCTATTTCTATATTCGAAGCGACCCCCTTGTTTTTAATCAATACAAGTCTTGATTTTGTAGCACTTGGTATCATCAGATTGAATGACATTATGGTGGAGTAGAAACTAACCAATGGTTACACAGTCTTCAGAAAAAAGTATATCGTATATATAGATTTATATATAGATTTATATTCATTTATAAGCTTTTTAAAATAGCACAGTAAACACTTTGCACACATGATAGAAACCACTGAATGTGTCTGATTGTTTATGTATAGGCCAATGGCGTCAAGGGAACCACATCCCGGTAAAGGGTCATTTCACTTTCTCTCCAGTCAGCTCAGGAAGGAAACTGAAACTGTGAAACTGTTAGTCACTGGTTTTTGAAATGAGAACATTCATTTATGATGCTTTGTTGATAGGCTGAATAGGACTATCGTTTTATGACTTATTTTTGCTGCTGTGTGTACAGAAATCTCCTTCCTGAAGTGGCTAAACTGAAAGAGGACTGAACCCGGCTCCGGACCACATGTTCCTGTCTGTAACTGTAAAGTTGGAATACGTTAGAATCTGAACACTTCGACCACACAGAAAGAACAACAGAAACAAAAAGAGAAGTTATATAAAGACAGTCAAGTCGAAAAACCGGAGATACTGAATTTATAGTAATGCACATCATCTCTGCTTATCCCCCCCCTCCCTCTTTTTTTCTCCGTCTTTTCGTACCTGTACAACATTTGCTCTCTCTCACACTCTCACTCACTCTCACTATCTGTCTCTCACTCAGTCTCTCTCTCTCTCTCTCTCACTTTCACTTTCACTCTCCTTTTTTTTCTTGATCTCTTTCCCCACACAGTCTCTGTACAGTTGGCTTAGTGGTGACTGTAGAAATAGCTAAAGGGTTCCGTGTGACGTTGGTTGAAGTTTGTACAGAAACAATAGTTCAGTTTTCTCCTCGTGTAAACAGGCACACACAGATCACTAGAGGCTGGATGGATTCTCCCGCCTGCTAACCCCTCATTCAACAAAAAATCTCTGTGAGTTATTCGGTCCCTCTTTGTCTCACTTGTTTTGTAGTCCTCCGTTCATTTCAGTCAGCTCCTCTGTTTTTTCTATTGACGACATAATCTTCACATCGCTGGGTGTTTTGGCCCCAGTCTCAGTCCTGCTGAGAGGAATAAGGCCTTGGATTGCTCCTCAGAGATCTAGAGGTTTACAGCTACTCAGTACTTAGTTCCCCTTTCCCCCTTGGCTACCAATGCCAAGGTTCCGTTACAGTTGGCCACCCAAGATAATGAAGTTTAACACAGGTTGCTGTTGTCCTCGTTGCTGTTTGTTTTGTTTTATTTCGCTGTCTCTAGCATCAGTGTCGGTGGTCTAGTACAGAAATTCACGCTGTCTCCGACAGGTCCACACGGAATGAGCTAGCAAATCCTTTTGCGGGCTGAAAGAAGAGAGAACACACTCGTTAACACAAATGACACCCTTCCCTCGAGACTTTTTAGTGACATCTACTTGAAATACTATCTCATGAAGGATATATGCCACAAAGGACTCTCTGAAGTGAGCTGAGCTCAAGTTATTTATATACCCTAAAGGCTGGTTTTCAACAGTATAATGGTAAAGCTAATTTGGGAATTGGGCTAAACATGTCCATCAGCAAAGATAGATGTTCAAAATTTTGTGCCTGCATAATAACCCATGCATGGCAAATACACAGAGGACTAATTGCTTCATTAATTATCTATAAATGGATAATTAAACATTTATAAACCCTTTATCAATGCAACCCTGGTGAACAGAGCGTTACTGTACCCAGTAGTAACATTCAAATCTATTTTTAAAAATAGAGCGCGAGGCCTTGTGGGTCATAGTGCTTCAGCCTATGGTTCAGTTGTCATATTTTCTACAGATTGATTACCAAAACAACTGTTGCAGCAGCAGGGTTGGGGTCAATTTATTTCAACAGATTGGGCAAAAGGGAGAATTCTTAAATTAAAAAAAAATGTCTGCATTTTGGACTGAATGAATATGGAGTGCATTTACCCTGACCCTGCAAGGCAGAGATGATGAGCAGACTCACAGGCAGCTATATTTAGAGTAAAGCAGACTCTAGCACCTAAAGGCTAAATACCAATTATATTCCACACAGACCTGATGTGCAATAGTCAGAGTGCTTGACTCTGTTGGGTAAGTTGCAAACAGAAAGAAGGTCATCATGCTCATCGTTTACCTGAGGGAAAGCCCACAGTCAGCATGCAGTATCATGAAGGATGGTGGTTAACATGGTGGTGACTTGACTGGAAATGACTTTACTATTGAATGCGTATATCAAATCCATTCTCTACTCTTAGAGCTAATAGAATATTCATGTAATGTGGGAACTTGGAAGCCCGAACTGGAAAGCAATTGAAAGCAGCAACCATACTAAGTGTCCCCCCGCCCTTTGCTAACGCTTTACATCCAGCTCCCAAATCAGGAATGCAAGATGGAAACTTTCTTATTCCAATGGATATCAATATGATTTTTGCCAATAGGAAGCCTCTTCAGGCTTTTACAGCTGGGAAACTACATAAGCTGCACAAAACATCAGTGCATCACTTTTCCTACTGAGTCTTATTTGACATCCAGGCTGATCTCCCTCTTATGTCAAATATTGATGTACATAGCAAGTATAAATACACAGGACTTATTTCTTTGTGGAAAAAGAAAAAGCATGGGCTGTGTGTTTGACCTTTAGAGCTATTCAGTAGGGAAGTCAACATGCAGAGCGCAACTCTTTGTGATTGTTGAACAAACAGAACAGAGATGTCTGCAACCTGAATGGTCTATCAGTTTCCTCTTTGTGCACTTATAGCATTTTTAGAACTATTAATAACAATAACTTGGAGGTATGTAAAGATCCTTGTTTTGTCAGAACATGATAATAGAAGCTTAACGTGTGCTTGTGTTGGTGACCTTTACTTATATGAGCATCAGATAAGAAGGTTAATTGACTGGAAAGTCGGAGCATTTAGAGGGGGAATTTAGAGAAAAGGAAAAAGAAAGAAAAGTTGGCCACAGCAGTTTTCTTTGAATCCAATAGAGATTTTTTATTATTTTATTAAGAAACATGATTATAGACAACAAATAGGGTTAGGATTGGGTTATATAATTTTTTTAAGTGGGTATTGGAGAGGGGGAGTTAGCAAAGCAGAGGGTTTACATTTAACATTTAACAATTTATAATTTACAAAAAGAAAGGAAAACAAAAGAATAAAGCCATAATTTCAAACTCAAAGTTATATTTCCTCAAAAATAGAAGAAAGAAAGAAGTTGATTAACAACAAATTCTAATAAGTCCAGATCAGAATCAAGAGGCAGAATCATCGTCCCCTCCTTCTAGTATCTGTACTGGACCAGACTGAAGTCGTAGGGTCCCAGGGAACTTTCGTACTGATACTCACAGAGAAAGGTGGGTTTGTACGGTAGGGTCCCCCTATCATACTCTTTCCTCTCTAGCGTGCTGGAGCTGTACTGCTGCTGTTGCTGATGGAGGTGATGGTGAAGGCTGTGGTGTGACTGAGACCTTTGACCGTCCTTGCCAAAGGTGGAGAATGACCTATCGTTGGACGAGGCGGCGGACGAGGTCATGGTGAGTTGGTCGGAGAGGTCGACGGAGGAGGGTACCTCAGTGTCGGGCAGCGTGGCGTCCATGCCGGGTACGTGCAGGTTGCTGCGGTAGTCCGGCCCCTGGCGCCCGTCGGACGGTACGAAGGACGGCATCCAGCAGCGGTCCGAGTGGCCCAGGGCCTTGCACTCCTCCGTGCAGTTAGAAAACAGATCAGCACCTGGAGAGAGCATGAAGAATGAGGGATAGAAAGAATCAGAGGGAGTGTAAGCGGTATGGGATAGGGAGAGACGGAGAGGTATGAATGTGGAGGGAAGAATTCAAGAGATACAACAGGTGAAATGACGAGAGGAGTGGAGGGAGAATGAGAGGAGAGGTGGCGTGGATATTTGGAGGGGAGGAGGGAAAATGGAAGGAAAAGATGAGAGAAAGAGAACAGAAGAGAGAACACAAGTTAGCAAATCATTTGCCAATGTCGAAAACAGAAAAACAGCGGCAAAAGCTATTCATCAAACAGACAAGGCCAACATTGATGAAGCGAATTGTTTGTTTTCCTCCCCACCTCATTCATTCCGAATGAAATGTGCAATCAAAGCGATGTGGTGTTGCAAAAACATTTCACCCCCTCTCCAGATCAACATCCTCTGGCTCACAATTGATTCCCAAACACCAATAGACAAAAATGTGAATCCCTATTCCATCACCCTCATACAAAAACTACAATTATCTTAAGAAATGTGCAACAAAAACTAACAGAATATTCACTGACTGCTTAATCACACTCTTAAGTCAATCATCCCTATACAAACTGACAAGCCGTGCAATTGACACTGAGCAACTGCCAAAAACAAAACATGAACATAAAAAAGATGAAATTACCATCTGAAATGATATAATAGAATAACACGCACACTCACACACACACACATAGCCAGCATGAAAGAGGTACCAGTTATGTTAATTACACTCTCTTAGAGAGAATAAAGAGAGGAGGACGGGAAAAAAGAAGAGTATGAGAGAGATTAAAAAAAGGGAAAAGACAGGAACAAGAGAGATGAACAGAGTCATCATAATAATGAGACCCTGCAGCCATTCTAGTTTTCTGCGGATTGGATTTGCAGTTTTCCCGGTTTTCCAACGAAGCTGGGACAATGTGGGAGCGTCGGAATGGCATGATCAAAGGAGGAGATGAGGAGATGAGCATTTGAGCGTAAGAGGAGGAAAGGGATGCATTGCATTGGGAGAGGGAGGGAGGAAGAGAGAGAGAGAGAGAGAGAGAGAGAGAGAGAGAAACAAAGAAAGAGGACAATCTGTAATCTGTAATTCCCTCAGGCTGAGGGCTTCAGATCAAAGGGTCTGCTTACAAAAATCTATTCTACTGATAATACCACTGTTCCGCTATTACTAAAAGCAGACACACACACACACACACACACACACACACACACACACACACACACTAACACAAACAGACACAGACACAGCATGTGCATGCTAGAGTGAAGATATTAGGGTGCAGAGAAATCTAGGCCTATGCACATACACACAGAGTTGATCAAGTAGTCAGTATACACACAGTGGCCATTGCATGTGCTTCCACATGCTCATACAAACATATCAGGAAAAGCAGCAAGGCACAGGTGCCAAACCAAACTCAAGTGCAGGTAGGCAGAGAGCACACAAAGGAGCGGCAGGAAGGTCAGATTGTTCCCAATTTTTCATATCTCAGTAAGTTATTAAAGCAGGCATGAAGGAGTATTGTACTGCGGAGATGGCTGTGTAAATATAGTCTACAGCAGTCACTGCTCGGGGTATATGAGGGTTGGAGAAACTCTTGTCAGATGCCTCCAAATTACACTGTGATTATGTCTGCCGGCCCACTCTCAAGAACACCAACATCAACACGTATGCCCGCAAAACAATATGCTCTTACATAGAGATATGTAAATGCACACAGGCAAACAGAAAAGAGGGCCACACATGAGCACACGACATCGATGGCTGTTGATCCCCGCGAAGCACCTTTTCTTCCTCGGGCAAGAGGAGCAAACAACAACCAAAACAATGACTGGCAATGACAGGCCCTGCCAGCAGCCCTATCTCTCACCGTGACCTCATCAGGCAGCAACAACATGCACGTACACACACACACCCATACACACACACACACACACACACACACACAGGGAGGCAGCAACAACGATACACAACGCAAACAAACAATCTACTTGCTAATAAGCAATCAGCACTTCTATTCTTGTTTTTTTTTTTTTTTTTTTTCTTTCTCCCCACTCCTTTTTTCATTACATCTGTGCCTGTTTCTGGAATCCCAAGCCCGTGTGATTTGACTAATTACATTGCCTGACATACACCCAGCAACTGGGAGTAGGGAAATGAAGGAAAACAAATCCTGGAAAAAACATGAGCCCCATGTCTGAATTCACTTTGTGGGCATATCTCCTGTACTCAGGTTTGCAGCTGCTCCCTCACTGCTCTCTCATCTGTCTGTGTCTGTCTCGCTCTCTCTGTCTCTATCTATTAGTCCCTCTGTCTCCCCTCTCCTTGTCTCTTTGTGTGCCTGCCTGTCTCTCTCTTATTCTCTCTCTCTTATTTAAACGTCTCTGTTGGCCCATTTCTTTCTCTCTTTTTCTCTCTCTTTCTTTTCCCCTCAGAAATACACTCCTCACTCCTCAGGTGAAGGGTGTCTTCTCTCCATACCATTGTTTTTCATCTTGTCCTCTACTGCTCCAGAGAGAATACAGACACAAAACGTCAATATTTGGACAGCAACTCAGAAAGGCAGAGGAGTAGCGTAGCTCCCTTACATGAGTTGGCCAGTGGGACAGTGATGAGTAAACCAGAGACCTCCCAGGGCCAAAACGGATGAAGATGGCTCCTACCATATGCAGTGATGACAGACAGAGCGATAGCTCTGAGTCTCTCAGGGGCAGCTTCCATTTTCCATGTTTGCTACAGAGCAACTAGGCTGAGAAGGAGATTCAAGATGGCTGCTTGCCATAACAATATCTTCTTTGAATGATATCACCCATTATACATTATTAGAGCAAAGGGTCTGGATGACCACTGATTATTGATATCTGGTTTACACGCTTTTCATCACTTGTTCCAGTCTTTTGAATGCAACAAGCTACATAGCCTTGGCCTCACTATACCATGTACATCAAGAGTGTAAACACTGAGAGCAGCTGAATGCACCATAAGCGCTGCTGATTGTTCAGAATGCATGGGCATTGTGGGTGTCAGGTGCTTGAGTAAATGCTTTCACTGCGCTCAAGCCCTTGAATGCGTTTTGCTATACTTCTGTGGTGTAAAGGAATAAATACGACAGAAAGTAAGGTAGATTGTGTGTTGTCTTGCATTATATGAGTGAGCGATGCGACTAAAGCCGTTGTTCACAGATCAGATTCCCAGACATCTGTGCTTGTCCTGAGCTATACCAACCCATAGGTTAATATCACAGAGTGCATGGTTTTGGTGGGAGGTTTAGCATTGCAGACTGGCTGGAGCAGATGTTCAGTTTCGCTCTGTCCCTAGCCAGAATGGATTCTGTGTATTTTACTAGTGGCCAAAGCCTTTTTATGTCTCCCAGGATTTTGCAAGAGATTTCCCTTGATCTTATTGGCTCATGTCTCACTTCAGAAATAAATAACCGAGGCCTTGTCTGAGGGAATGAGAATGCATCTTTTTCACTCTCCGACTTTGATGCTCCAGCTCATTCTAGGCGTATTCATACCTACTGGTATGGCAAGAGAGGAAGGCTTATGTCTTTTATTCATCCATTTCAGGGTTGGGAACACTTCACTTGCTATTCAGTTCATTGAGAAAGCATATTCTATTCACATGCTCCACAAACATTTCAGTCTGTTGACAAATCATTAGAGATACATGTTCTTATTGCAAGCGCAGAGCTGTTCAGTAAAGGGGTCATGGAGAATAACGTATTAACTAGGCAATAAAATGTTTCAATTTAAGCCGTGAAAGGCATGTTACAGAAATCAAATATTCTGATAAATTACTCGGTCAAAGAGCATTACAAGTCTATGAAATCTATGATTAATCCACTCACTTTCCGGAACCACCATTTCCCCTTATATTGACATAAAGTTATATGTCTCTAGCAGCTGGTCACTCTACAGCTGCCCCTGGTGATGTTAGTAGGGCCGGAGAGAGGGATGTTTCAAAATGCTGTGCGTTAAATTCCTCTGACAGCTCACTGACGTGGGAACCCGCAACACGCCACCCGCCACTAATTCATAATCAGCCATCTAATACACCGTTGCCACGGTGATTTAATTGTCCCATTTGTCACGGCTGTTGTTCTCTCCAAAACAAACGTCGAGATAATGATCATTTCCAGTCCCCCACCCGCCACGCAGACTTCCACATCTCCTCCAAGGTTTCAAAGACTCCAAATCTTTTCACTGATGAATATTTTATCCTCTCTTCTCTCTTATCTGTCACCTTTTGTTTTGCTCTCCCACTCCAGCCGCCACCTCCTATTAGGATGATGAGGGGAATAATGAGGAAAACAGTGTCTAATTTGAATCAAACAACCTAAAAAAGGTTAAAGTGTTGGGAATTAGGTCGGGTAGTCAATCAATAGTGCTTTGGCTCCTGACACAGCAGCGCCCCACTCCAGACACGCCGCTTTCAGAAAAGCCATTTGCCCACTTTTTAAAGGTATCCGGTGATATCCCAGCCTCACAGGCAGTGTCCCTTTGATTTAAAACCACGTCAGGAGACTTATTTTCTAAAGTGTCAGGCGAGCGGCCGAGCGGGAAGCTACGGCAGGTGTAGTTGATGATATGCCAACTGGAAATGGTTTTCCCTTGATTTGAAATATTCCGAGGTGCACCAAAAGGGAGAGTGTGCCGTTGCCGTCCCGTGAGGAATCCTTGCCTCTAACCCTCCTTTGATAATTGCTATGCAAAGGTTCTGGAAATGAATTACTGATCAGCCGAGTGTTGCAGAGAGCCAACGTGTGGGGGAGACAGAATGAAGGATGAGACCCTGCCACAAACCAGGCAAACACACACACGCACACACACATGCCGTGCACACATGCATAAAAAAAATTACATGTGGTCTATACATAGGCTCACACTTGTACAGTTTGGCCCTCTCACACCTTTATGCACAGCTGGAGCACATGCCTTCAGCACAAACACATAGCACATAGCATACAACACACATGAGACAAGCAGCTGTATTCTCATCCTTATTCACATAGTCATAGAGTCTCACACACACACACACACACACACACACACAACGAGACACACATGAGCCTCGGGTATTAGTTGGCTGTATAGAGGCAGTATGCACCTGGATGAGTGCCAAGTACTGCCTACCACTCTCTCCTCTTAAACGGAATCTCATTTAAGCTTCCCAAAGCACCGTCTCAGAGGAGAACTCCCTTTCAATACAAACATCATCAGCTATAGCCTAGTTCTCTCCTACACACAAAGAACACACACCTAAGCAGACATACACCTACATACGGTGAAACTCGTGTACGCCTACATATTAAATCTGACAATGGTATACCTTCACACGAGGCGCACACACACACACACACACACACCGTCTGGTTTTGTTTACAGAAGCCTGTGAAACACAAGTGTCTCTCTTTCCAAAATACCAGTCGTGTGATATTACCTCCTATGGAGTGGTAAGCTGTTCCCTTCTAACTCCAACACGAGAAACAAATGTTCGTCCCTCATATGAAATACGCTGTACAGCACCAACCGTGTACACTCCTAGGCCAGTGCCAAATGAACATGCTCACAGCAAAAAGCTGACAAGCCACACTGTTGGTTTATACTTTTATACCTGTGAACATGCTGGCAGAAACATCACTGGAAGGAACAAGATATGAAGGGAGTAAAGGCGATTTTCCATATAAGAAAATGATACCACAAAAAATCGAAATCGTCTCTGGGCCACGTCCCAATAGAAGTTTCAACTCTGGGGTTTCCTGTGGGCTCAATGGGCTAAGGTGCTTATTATGTACTCATTTTGTTGTGGTTTCACTTCAGCCTTCTCTTTCCTGTCTTTATCTCCTCTATCAATTCTCTCTCTAGTTTATTGTGTAGCAGTGCAGAGATGGTTCAAAAAAAGCTCCAACTCTACCTGAGCCAGATAATCTCAGAGCACATTCTGATGGAAGTCTCCCAATAAAAATATATCTATTTAAACACCCATGTTGATGTTTATTTCAGCAAACAATTTATTCTTGATAAAACAGGGAGCCTTGGATTTCTTCAAGCGCTACAATTTCGGTCTTGTGCAGTTTGACCTTCCCAGCTTGTTTCATCAGCGAGGGTAGAAGTGCTACTACCAGCACTAAATATTGGATCTTAATTTTGGTTTGGTTCATTAATAATGTCAAACACCATGGTGCCCGATCAGGACCATTCACTATCCTACATCGCCTATCTAATCTGCTCTATTTGTATTCCCAGCACTGATATGGTATTTGGCAGGCTCCTGTCTAGACAAGGGTCTTACATGGGCCGTGTGGAACAATCCCTCAAAAGGAAAGGGCAATTCAATATGAAATGAGATTTTGTATTGCTCCACTTTTTGTCTGACTCCGCTTTGATCAATAAACAGGTACTAACCTAATAGAATTTTGGAAAGAACAAGGGAAGGCTTATGATAAGACCTAAAGCCTTGTCTAAAAAAATCCAATGCACTGTAAAGTCCAGAATAGAAATAAGAGTCGGTAAATAAACTTGAAGCTGCTATGTGTGTGTGTGTGTGTGTGTGTGTGTGTTGGGGGTGGGGGTGGGATGGAGGAGATTTTGAAGCCCATTGCTCCAAAGTGAGAGCACATTTGCATTTCTCTCCTTGCACACGTAGGGAAAATCTTTGCTTTTACTCCCATCAAAACTACAATCCAGTAAGTTTTAGCCTAACAAAAAAAAGAGTGCAAAAAAAATGCCAAACGCACTTGATCAGCTGGATCTTTACCCAACACAGGCACTACAATCCACCAACTGCGTTGATTCATAGAACTGATTGAAATGCATCTCATTATATCAATTCAGCTTCCATGCCTTTTCCTTTCAGCTGAGTGAACCTATTGATTTGTGCCACTAAAGCCCCATAGAACTCACGCTGCCTCCCTGCGAGTCGCTGTCCTTTCAGCACCTCAGGGTGAAACAGCAGCAGTTGGTAAGAGAGACGGGAAGAGGGAAAATAGAGAAAGAGAGAGAGAGAGAGAGAGATAGAGAGAGAGAGAGAGCGAGATGGGAGCGTATATTTCCCCAAATATTTCTCCCTTTCACCCTAGTGTGAAATACAATCAACACCTCTGGGCTGTTCGGCATTCATGCCAGCCAGCCGGCGGCCTGAGCCCAGTCCTTCGCACACTCTCAAATTAAGGAAATTAAAAGTCACCGGTCCGCACCAACAATCCAGTATTATCCCGTTCACAAACACGCCACTGAAGCGAAGGGGGGGGGGGGGGGGGGGGGGGGGACTGAAATGACAGAGTAATTATATGATGTGGGGAGCTTACCGGCCGAATGACCCCGGTTGGTGGCGTCGTGGTCGCTGTCGCCCTGCTCACTGTCACCGTGACCGCTGTCTTTGGAACTGACAATGTCTGCTTCTTGGAATGCCGAACTGGAAGTAGTAGAAAAGCGAGAGGGAGGAGGAGATGATAAAATCAAAGGATGGGCGTAGAGAGTACAGAGGGTAGGGTCAGAGGGAGAGAAGAGAGAGAGAGAGAGAGAGAGAGAGAGAGAGAGAGAGAGAGAGATGGATGTGTGGTATGAAAAGAATGGATGAGGCAGAGAGAGAGGTAGAGATACGATATTGGGAAGATGGGGGAAAGGTGGGATGATGGAGGGAGAGTAGGATGATTAAATGAGGGGACAGGAGAGAGAGAGAGAAAGAGAGAGAGAAAGAGAGAGAGAGAGAGAGAGTCACAAACCGTCACCACATTAATACAGTCACGGTGGCCGTCAAGTGTCTAAATTGGATGTTACACATGGCATGTAATGAAATCCAGCATCAGGGCTTTAATAGGTGCTGCACTGTCAGTTATGGGACTGAGGCCAAATTGAAGATGAACGTTATGGATATATTGGGAACC
This sequence comes from Centroberyx gerrardi, assembly GCF_048128805.1. Taxonomy (NCBI): domain Eukaryota; kingdom Metazoa; phylum Chordata; class Actinopteri; order Beryciformes; family Berycidae; genus Centroberyx; species Centroberyx gerrardi. The sequence continues at coordinate 21,682,557 of NC_135999.1, read as the reverse complement.
ATGTAGCCTCTCCAAGCCACAATTAATGATGTGGAATATATGGCATTCATATTGCTGGGTGTAATATAGAATTTTACAGATATGTGATTAGGCTGTAGATCCGTGAGGCCTATCGGATGTTACGGGCATTTTATGAAAATGATATGTGGCTTAAACATGAGCAATGCCATTAGTGAGGCTGTGGACAGAGTGTGACAGTGGCAGTGCTGAGTGCTGAGTGTGTGTCCTTGTCCTTACCTGTTGACACGTCTGGGTCTGTCCACCAGATAGCTGAGTTCTGCTCGTTGGTGTTTTGTCTAGAAACCACAATACACATTTTATTACTTAAAGGCACATAAAACCACACAAAAAAATCCAAGTGCTGATAGCCTTCAGTAGGCCTAGGCCTATGCTGATACATCCACAGATAAGTCATTTTTACTTTCACACCATCATTGACACCAATAAAAAATATTTTTCCATGTTGTAAATGACTAATTTGACAAATTTGTGCGTATGGGTGCATCCACTATTGGATAAGAAAAACATAAGTGACCATCCGTGCATAATATGCGGGGCGGGGGGGGGGCAACATGTAACTGCGGTAGGAAGAGTGGCATCAGGCGGGTATCGGCAGTGCGCGCATCCACTCAGTGAGTGAGTGGGGGAGAGGAGACGAGAGCAGAGGAGAGTGGGTTAGGGAGGCGATTGAATGCGTAAATGATTGAGCCGCCCGACGCTGAAACTGAACAACCTTTGTTCGCGGTGCTGCCGTGCTGGGCCGTGCGCGGCATACTTAACGCGCAGGAAAGGCAAGACTGACTGACTGGCTGTCTGGCTCCAGTCCAGCCACACCGCAAACAACCAAAAGCCCGACTCCACAGCTCCCCGAGCAGAACGCACACGCTGAAAACAAACCAGGGGCATCGAGTCATCCATCCATTAGGCATGGCAAAGTCCCTTCTTCTAATATAATTTGCCACCAAAACTTCGAAACTCGCTTAGGGATAAATCCACTGAATTTCTTGGAGACAAGTGGAGCAATTACTTATGACTGACAAGATATAATTTGGTAAATGTGATAAACTGTTAGACGTAGGTCACCAAACTATCTTGCTCACACACAGCTTGTAGGGAACATTGGTCTTGAATGCTCCCTTTGTTTTTTCCCCAAAATTGAATTTTGGCTCACCGAGACTAAAGAATGACGAGTGCCACACCTTGCCATACCCAACTGACGCCCAACTCAATATGCCTGTTTTGGATTTCTCTCTTTAAACAAAATAGAGAATTGGCCTCGAATAAAATAAAGAAAAAATAATCAAATATAATAAAATTTAATAAATTAATATAGGCCAAGGCTATTAAACGAATAACACAAAATATATAGGCATAACAGAAAGAGGCAAAAATATAATACATGGCTTCATGAATAACCCCCACCCCCCAGCAAAAAAAAAAAAAAAAAAGCTTTGGAAGCCCATACATGTCGAGTGACCTCAAATTGATGCGTGAACATATTAATTATCATACCTCAGGTGATCGGGTCTACATCACACAATCTTTGCCTTGCTCTGCTCATATATTGATTTGTAATCACCCCCTTTGGACCTCCACTAATTCTGTCAGTGGGAAAGATAATTTATTTACCGTAAAGAAAGAGCACCTGAGGGAGGTCTGACTGAAAAATTATAGTCACTCTTTGCCCATGGACAATAGGTCTGTCACACATGGAAGGTAACAGGCTATTGCGCATGATATAAGGCTGTCACAGCGGTCTATTGCGAACAAAGCTAAAAGGCCACAAGAGATTTAACAATTGACATCTATCCAATCACCATTACGCATGACGGTGATCAAGGGCCACTGAACAGAACAGCCTGTCCAATAGCACATCCCATTTCCATCTCGGAGACTTTTTCTGATCTACTAGATTCCCCAGATTATTGCTCTGACATAAAATAGGGATCACTATTGATTGACAGGGTCTGTAAAGCTACTCGGTGTTAAACATTAACCCTTAGAATCACAGTTGTTTTTACCACTTTTCTGCACTTCTAACACATCTAATGAAGAGTAAAAGGGGCCCCTGGGCGACAAACGCTGACTCAGGCTTCTCTTACCTCATTAGAGAGAATACTGCCATTGGATATGATGTCCGGTTGCTGGTCACTGTAGCCCGTGACTATGGCGCCGCAGGGGTTGGTGTGGTCTGTGTCGGTGCTGCGGGAGGGGCTGCACGGTTTGAGGAACATCAGATCCGTTTTGGCGGACTCCGGTGTCAGACACACCTGGTAACAGTAGGAGTTCTGGTTCTGGTGGTGGTGAGACCCGAACCCCCCTCCCACGCCACCCACACCGGACTCCTCCACGGGCACCTGCCCTACGGGCCCGACCCCTGACGTCACGTTGGTGCTCTGAACCAGCATGATGTCGGATTTACTCAGCTTCTTCTGCTTCCGGCCGCGCGCCTGCCTGCTGCAGCACGAGCCGCAGCACAGGCAGCAGTCACCGGCCAGCAGGCACGTGTACAGGTTCAGTTTCTTGTCCTTCTGACAGCGCACGGCCAGTACGATCATGGCCAGGAGGAAGATGAAGGAAACGGAGCCCAGGGCTATGATGAGAATGAGGGTGAGGTCTAAAGAGGTTTCCTTGGACTTGGAGGGCGAGCCACGGTCCCCGCTGCGGCCTTCTACTACGCTGTCCACTAAAATAACACTGACACTGGCGGAGGAGGAGAGAGGGGGCTGGCCGTGGTCCCTCACTTCGATCAGCAGGTCATAGTAGCCCTGGGGGTCCCGTTTGGGAGAGACCCTGCGGGCTGTCCTCAGCTCCCCTGTCCTCCAGTCCATGCGGAACATCCCCATCTCGTTGCCTCGCAGGATGCTATAGGACAGCCGTGCGTTCTCGCCATCATCAGCATCCATGGCCACGATGCGCGTCACCAGGTAGCCGGGCTCTGCTGAACGCGGTAGGTGCTCTTTGGCTGTGCCATTTTTACCGATAGGGGCTATGACGGTGGGAGAGTTGTCATTTTGGTCCACGATGATAACATTTACAGTAGCGTTGGAGAAGAGCTCGGCGGTGCCCGAGTCCTTAGCCTGGACCATGAAGTTGAACTCCTTCAGCTGCTCATAATCAAATGATCGCAGCGCGTAAAGGTAACCAGTGTCCTGATTGATTGACACATAGGTTTCCACAGACATGCCCTGGATATCACACTCCAATATGGAGTAGGTAATGAGGGCGTTCTGCCCTATGTCGGGGTCCAAAGCGCTCACCGCATGGATGAATGCACCGGGTACGTTATTCTCAGTCACGTACACATCATAAACAGCCTGGGTAAAGCGGGGAGCATTGTCATTCTCGTCTGAGACGTGCACTTTAATGGACTTGCTGGTGGCGAGCGAGGGCTGCCCCTTGTCTTTGGCTACCACAGTGATGGTGTATGAGTCTGTGCTCTCCCTGTCCAGCGGTCCGTCTGTCACGATGGTGTAGTAGTTTTTAAAAGACGATTTAAGTTTGAAAGGAACATCTCCTAATATCTCACAGCTCATCTGCCCATTGTCGCCCGAGTCGCGGTCGGAGACACTGAAAAGTGCTATCACAGTGCCCGGGGCATCCTGCTCGCTCACAGACTCAGTCACGGTGCTGAAACCGATCTCTGGTGTGTTGTCGTTCACGTCCACGAGTTTGACCAGCACTTTGCAGTGCGCGGGGACCGCATTAGCCCCCAGGTCTTTCGCCTGGACATAAATCTGGTGCGTATTGCTCTCTTCATAGTCCACCTCACCCGCCACCTCTATCCTCCCCGTTCTGGCGTCGATATTGAATAAGTCCTTTATCCGTGGGGCATTATGATTGCTGAAAGAATAAACTATCTCCCCGTTTTGTCCCTCATCAACATCCGTGGCATTGAGCTGAATGATCAGGGTGCCCACGGGGGAGTTTTCCCGTAGGTTTACCGTATACACCGACTGGTCAAAGGTGGGCGCGTTATCATTAGAGTCCAGAACTTTAACAACCAGGAGAGCCGTCCCGGTCCGCTGCGGGATACCCCCGTCCACCGCCGTCAGCACATACCGGTGCACTGCTTGCTGCTCCCGGTCCAGTGGCTTCTCCAGCACCAGCTCAGCGAACTTGTTCCCGTCGCTCTGTGTCTGAACGTCCAGGTAAAAATAGTTATTGTTCGTTATGGCATAGGTGCTGAGCGCGTTCGTGCCCACGTCCGGGTCGAAGGCATTTTCCACCGGGAAACGGGTCCCGGGGATGGCACTCTCCGATATCTCCACGGAAATGTCCGTCTCGGGGAAGCTGGGTGGATTGTCGTTGATATCCATCACCTCGATCTCCACCCGAAAGAGCTCCAGCGGGTTCTCCAGAAACACCTCCAGGTGCAATAGGCACGGGGTGGTCTGCCTACAGATCTCTTCCCGGTCAATTTTCTCCTTCACCACGAGCGCACCATTTTCTAAGTTCACCTCCAGATACGGCGTCCGCGAACTGGGCACCGTCTGGAAGCGGCGAGCGGAAAGTTTGGTAATGTCCAGCCCCAAATCCTCTGCAATATTCCCAACCACAGAGCCGGGCTCCTGCTCCTCTGGAACGGAGTAATGTAGCTGGGAGACAGCTCCATCCAGGATGGAGAGGAGGAATATTAACCAAATCATTTCCTCTCCCTCTCTCAAAGTGCACTTGGAGACGAAAAATGTATTATTCCTTTTTCTTACCAGAAATGAGCATCTCCCGCTTCCTCTGTCCGTAAAAAGGCAATGGAATTAACAGCAACAAGGCTGTCCAATTCTGAAAATCCCCTCCTCTGCCTTGGGTCAGTGGAACATTGTGCCGTTTCAGTTGTGAGAAGCACAGCCATTTGATCCGAGCTTCTCTGTTTTAATCAATTCTGCGCCGGTCTGTGAGTTTTGGCGTCAGCGCAAACATTGCAGGCTAGAGCCAGGACGCATAGCCAACACTCCTTGTGCACTGAACAGACTGCCCCCTCATATAAAGTCACAAACAAAATAGGAAATCCCACACGAGTAGAAAAAAAGAAACCAAAAACTCCGATAAAAGCACCATGAAATCTATAGTACGCCAAATGAATGCTACTTGTAAATAAAGAATGGTGAATAACAGGACTTTCTCTCTATCTCTTTTCGTCAGTATGTAATCACTGCGCCCTAAGCGCTCAAAGCGGATGATGTTCTCAGCTCGGCTTCTGTAAGGCGAGTGTGAGGAGCGGGGTTGGTTTTGCGCACAGCTCCTTTCCCCACCAGCCAATGGTATTCGCAAACACCGGGTGCGATGGCACCTGATTGGGGCTCTGCAACGCCAGCCAGAGCACACATCGGGCCCTTGTAATAAAACAACCAGTAAAGTGCCGCTGCGCTCCTCTCCTCTTCTCCCCTCTCTCCTCCAGGCCCAGCCTCAGTTATAGCAGGGAAATTAAATGTTTTACACATCCAGTGAATTAAAAAAGTCTAATAGTGTGCGACAGTTGGAATCGGAGGAGTTGTGTGCAGATAATATAGCCGGGGCGCACAGCTTCCATGGAGGTGCCGGTGTTTCAGGAAAAGGTTATATTGGAAAAACTGCCTTTATATGTCATGATGCTGATATTGGACCTTCAGCTAGTTAGGCTGCTAAAGAAAATCCCATGCCTATGACCCTCATAAGGATAAGGATGCCCTTGACGCAATTATTTCAACAGTTTGGTATGAAAGGATAGCTCTACCAATGCATGAGTCAGAGAATGAAACAACGGCGCCCACAGCCAAAGACCACCATGCAAAGAGCCTGCGCAAGTAAAGACAGCTAGTGACGCAATACCCCACAGCGCCGTGTCCATCCAGTAGCCTGCTCTCTCTCTCTCTCTCTCTCTCTCTCTCTCTCTCTCTCTCTCTCTCTCTCTCTCTCTGAAACACAAAACTGGGCAAAATGGAATAAATGATGACATATCTTTAATTATATAATTATTTTCCACGGTCTTGTTTGGAAGTGGGTATCATTTTGATACAAGGGGCCATCAGACCAGGATCACACATGACTTACTTTAATTCAGTGTAATGAAGCGTCATACATTAGGCCTACCGTGTTGCTAATAGCCTGGAGCCTATTAGTTCCCCCATCTTCCCTTTTTCATCATTAACCCCTCACACCCTGGCCTTAACTGTAATACAATTGCATCATGCACTAATTTAATTCATAAAGCGTAAATTAATATGCAAATGAAACGGTTATGACGGAGATACAAATAGTGGGGCGTCTAACTACTTGCGAACCATTTGGAAGATGATGACAAATAGATGAAAAAGAGCGTAATTGAAGCTAATTAGCATAAGTCTCTAATTCCAAATGTAATAGACAGCGCGCAACAATATTGCCCGTAATGCAAACCGACGTGCCCATTGTGGAGTGGATTAAACCGCGAGTGATATGCGATTCTGCATCTCATCATACAAGTCATAAGAAACAAAGAGGAGACGTTAGATGAATTTCCATCCATGTCTGAGCCGGAGCTGTGTGACTGAATCGAGCTGACACTAGAGTAGGATCTCAGAGCAGAGCGCACAAGACCCCCTCTCTCTGTCTCTCTCTCTCTCTCTCTCTCTCTCTCTCTCTGTCTCTCTCCCTCTCTCTCCGAGTGTTACAGAGGCCAACGTCGCCCCCTAGCGACTGGTGTTGGTACTCTGTTTCAGATTCCAGGAGGTGCAGAGGGGGGCTGTGGAGTGGACACTGGTTTTCCCTGTCAGGCCTGAGGTCAGGGATGGAGGCAGAAATGTGATCATGCACTGTGACAAATTTATTCAACTTACCAAGTAATTTAGTCTAGTATTGAGTCCTAGAATGTTATTCTTCTTAAATCAAGTGGAAAAGATGGTGATGAGATGAGGTGATGTTACCTGTTTCTAACACAAATCAACTTGCTTCAAGATTTTTCTGGAAATCAAGAAAAATCTTAAACCAAGTGACATCATCCTGATACTAGTGGAGCGATCAGACATATTTCGAAATACTGTCACTTGTTTCGCTTGTTGAAACGGCACAGGAACCAAGTGAAATGATTTCACTCCGTTGGAGGATTTATTTTCACTTGTTTAAAGGAAAACACGATTTTAAGACTCCACACTACTAAATGACTTGTGAAGATGGACATTTTGCAGTGTATGTCTGTGGTTTTAAGGCTGTCAGTCGTTCTCAGTGATGTAGTTGTAAATAAAAAAGTGGGTAAACAGGGATCACCATGAGGGAAACAAACACCAATATAAACTATATATAATGCTTGTTTCCCCATTAAAGGACCCTGTCCTCATATACCTTACATCACTTTGACACTGCTTACCATGATACATGCTATGAATTTACACTATAAAGATTCATGTCAGCCTAAAAAGGCAGGTAAACTCTATTCAATAAATAAAAAAGTGGGCTAACTGAATTTAGGTGCGTTTACCATCCACTACATGCCTGTTCGTTTCTTGCACGAACAAGAACAATATCAGCGGTCATTATCCTCTCACTGTAAGAGCATGTATAATTTAGTGGCTCTAAAATGACAAATGGGACATAATTTTTGACTAATGATATCATAACCGGCCTTGATGTGAGGGGCTGACAGACTAAGGGCAGTCTGTAGGTAAAAAGGGGTGACAGCAGCTCAGCAGGCCATCAATATTTCATAATATGAACAAAAAAGGCAATTAAGATATCATTAAGGGGGTTAGTACCCTAAGGATATACCTCAAGCCTGTTGCAGTGCCCTTCCATATATCTGGCCACTGTTTAAAGACTGCACTTCAATGACTGCAATAGAACTGAGTTGTGAGCCAGTAACAAACTAGTATGGGGAAGCTATAGGCCCTTTCAATATGTCAACAGGAGAATGTGCTGTTTAGATTTAAGCACACAATCACTGCTCAGGAAAATTAGTCTGGGCCAGGTTTAAATGTACTCTTGGTGAACAGAACACAACAGAAGAGAACCTTGCTAATTTTCGTAATGGTAACTCAGGCTTACTGCAGCCCCAGGGCCATAAATGCTGAGGAACTGTAAAAAAGAACAGAACAGGACATAAAACATTAAAACACAGTGTCTTCTGTTATCCACTTACCAATGTAAATGTGCGCACCAGAGACAGTTCATCCCATTGTTGTAATCATCAAGGTTGAGAGGCAAACTGATCTATAGCGTAGCAATTAAGATGTGCAGTAATAACGATCTTACTCTGACCCTGGTGAGATAGATTCCAACATTCAACCATTTTACAAGGAAGTGCAGTGAAATATGCCTACAGTAGAGATGCAGTTGTGCATTGAGGAGGACAATATTCTTAGCCTTTGCCCCAGAATGAGTGCGATCAGCGCCATTCGTACCATGTGGGCTACTGTAACTGCACTAGACGTAGAATGTACAGTGTACTGTGAGTAGAACGAGACTATGTATAAAATGGATGGCTATGCCCTCAGCCCAAAGTGACTGTGTGTGTGATCAGTGTCTGTCCCAGACAGCTGCAGGGTGACTCCCTGCCCTGACGGCCATTACTCAGTCTGATGGATGGAGGGATATCGGGGGGAGTGGTGGGGAGTGAAGGAGGGGTAGAAGGAAGGAAGGAGGGAGGAAGAAGAGAGAGAGAGAGGGCTATAAGGAAGGAGTGGACAACCGAGCGTGAGAGAATGGCGATATGGAAGGAGGAGGTGGGGGTGGGAAAGAGAGATGAGGAGAGGTGAAGGGAAAGAGGTGGAGAGATGGTGATCTGGGAATGCAGGGCAGAGTGTCACACTTGGCAGTAGTGAATGGCAGCGATAAGGAATGGAGGAGGAGAGAGAGGGAGGGAGAAGAGGGGAGGATGAAGACGATAATGTTACTTTACTTTATGTAATTGGTTTATTTTCACAGGGACAATGCATCACCTTCTCCCTGCAAATACACCAGCACTAGCCAGCCAGCTAATTTTCAACTGTAGCATCTTGGCATGATGGTAAAAAACAATGGGAAAAAAAGACCATAAAAGTGATGATACCATCCAAAGCAACAGGGAACACAAAATGTACACAATACAAAGCAACTCAAGTGTGCAAGAAGTTTTCCTTTTTTTCAGCATACAAAGCAACAAAGAACACAATAGGGTGTGGGTACAAAAGACAATCACACAGAGCAAGCAAGTACAGCTGACAGACAGGGGGGAAAAAACACATGCAAGCAACAAGGTAGAGTGGATTAAATAGCAGAAAGACAGCAGCTGATGTCAAACAAGCAGCCTATAAAACTACTACAAAAGAATGTAAATACAGAAAGTAATGCTGTTGATAATGATGGTGATGATGACAGAGAAGATAGATGAAGAAGATGATGAAAGAGGCGATCAGTAAAACAGCATGCGATTCTAATAGCGCACAGAATATCATTGCCATTACATTACATAACCAGAGGGGAATCAGTATACAATCACCATCTCCTTATGGCATACCCTCCACAAATTCCTAAGACTGTCAGAGGCATAGAGCGGGAGCTATTCTGAGAAAAACACTCCTTTTCAGCCACATGCTGTATATACCATCTCTCTAAAAACAGCTCAATAAGCAATCTGTATCTGTCTCAGCTTGGCCCTTGGCTCTGATGTGCTCCGCTCGGGGTCTGTTTGGTTATGCAGTGATTGCCTCCTTCCCTGCCCTCCGTACTCCCTGCCTCCAAGTCTCCCAGCCTTGGCGTATACAAAACTGCATTTCCAAAGCTCCCCAGACAGTAGAGCAATCTATGTGCTCATATTCATCTTAGCTGGAACTGATCTGTTCTCTGTCTAATGCACTGGCCTTTCCCCCGAGGTTAGGTGAGGCCCCCATCATATTCCTCCCACTCTCTCTCTCTCTCTCTTTCTCTCTCTCTCTCTCTCCCTTTCTCTCAGACGATGAGTTTTAATCCAGTGGAGATGGGATGGACACTTAAACACGCGCAACGCATGCGTGCACATAGCTACCCGTGCAGATATATGTGCGCACACACACTCACCGTCACGCACGTATACCTGCAGGCTCAAACTGACACGCACGCACCACTTGAGATTGATTGACAGTAAGATAGGGAGGTCCCCTTATTGTCAGAGTCAGGGGAAAATGCTTGAAAGATTCAGACAGGGGATTGGTTTCCATCAAATCCCTTTTAAAAATGGATGAATCGTCTAAATGACTCAAGAGGCCATCCGCCCCACCCGAACCCCCCATCAGAAAATAGATGTTTATGTTCAATATCCACGCTTTTCTCCCAACTCACCTCATCCCCCATTCCCAGTCTTATTCAATTCTGAAATTGTTTTGTTATGTGGTCGGCATAATAAGTTATGATCGATCTCTTAGTGTGTGTGTGTGTGTGTGTGGCTGTGGGGCCTGTGTCTAGGGGCTGTCCATATAATATCTGCTAAGCACTCCATCTAAGCCGGGACACAAAGGGATGTAGCGATAAATATAACTTGATACTCTTGCCTCTGTGATAATTGAAGGATTCATGGTCTAATGGATGTGTAAACTACAACAATAATAAAGCATTTCAGTTAGCAGAGTTTTTAGGTTTAATGCTTTTAGTATTCAGAACATCAGCCAAAGTACAAATGCCTTTAGCTTCAAAATGCTATGGTGAATGTTTTCTCTTTCCTCTGGGCCTTTTTGAATGTTTGAGCACTACTTTGTTTATTCATGCAGTGTTGCATTCGAAGTTCGTGACATTGGATTGGTTCTGCAAGAATGTGCTGTATGTAATGCAGTATATCCCCAAACCTCATAATCACCAAGGTACAGCTTGCTTCTTTGCTGTATTAAAGCCTCAAAACTCCTGGCAGTCAATTAGGGCCCGTTGTGTGTGTCAACGAAGCGAGGAGAGTTTGCTTGCTGATATTATGGCTAATTAGCTCGACTCAGCTCCCCCAAGACGGAGAGGGAGACACTGAGGTATTGTTGTGGTTTCACTGACGTTCAAGGCAGAATCTCTTAAGTCTTAACTGCATAATCCTCTCCTCAACATGACTGTAACTGAAAAAGTGGAGATTGTCAGCACAGTCGAAACTTGGATGTCTTTTTGAGACGGAGGCAAGCTGAGATGATTGGAATTCAATAGTCTTCCCCATACTCTCTCTGTTCACGCCTCTGTGAGAGACAGTGAATTTGGGACAGCAGAATTTACTGGTGAGCCTCCTGGAGGTGTCACAGGCTTGATGAAAAATCTGTGGTGGGAGGTGTCCACTTAACCCCCGTGTTACACCCAAACTCACACACCCCCTTCCCTCTAACATGCAAGCCAAGGGATAGTCAGTTCAGCCTACATGTTGCTCATTGGTAGATATGGGATGGGAGACAAGCAGAGACGGTTGATTGCAGTAATCTTCCTCAGAGTCTCCCTGTTCATGCCTGTGTTAGAGACAGTAAATTTGTAAATACTGGTAGCGCTGAATGACTTTCATTAAGAGGGAAGCCAAGAGAGGATTTTTGGATCCCAAGTCTCTCAGTTTACTCCCAGCCACTTTTCCCTGGCTCTTGATATCCTCTCTTCTTATCAGAAACATTGCTGGAGAGAGTATGATTGAAGGAAACTCCAGTCTTCTCTCTTGGTACATCTGATAAAGAGAGCAGGAGAGAGAAGGAAAAAAAATACCAAGGGATTCATAAATTGATGGCGAAGATCATTATTTTCACACAAGTAGCTAGACAGTAACACCGCCATAGAGTGCATTGTATTGCTGTAAACTAATGTAAGATGTGCCTATGTGTTATATGAGGAAATCTTGGCCATATGCAATATTGATTCGAGGGCTCAGATATTTTGTAGATCAAATCAGTGCTGGTACAAATCGCCACAGTGTGGCTCGGAAAGGGGGGAATAGAGGGAGGGAAGAGAAAAGAAGGATCTTAGTTTCAAAGAGTGAACAGAAAATGATGAAATGGGGCTGACACACTGTAGTTTTGGTTGGCTGAGTGGGATGAAGGGAGGGGAAGGGATAGAGTACAGAGGCACGGGTAGACAGAGGGGTGTTATGTGTGGGAGGGATAAGGAAGTGAACACACACACACAGTTGGTGGCTATAGTTAATAACACCTCTGCGATTGTGATGGCATATGTGCAGCAAGTACTGTAGGCATCGTTTTCAATTAAATAGAGCTCGCCGCACACACAAATGCCCTTGCAGGCTCTCATACACCATTCTGCAATGCTGACGTCACCATTAACAGACCACAGCTATCGCTTTTTGCCTCTCTGCTTTCTACTCATTCTCAACGTGTGTGTGTGTGTGTACGCGTGTGTGGATGGGCACACCTCTGCATCTTTGTGCGTGTGTGTGTGATTACCACAACAGTAACCATCAACAAGGGGGCGATCCATCAGCTGTCAGTCCCGCTGTGAAGTTTTAATTAATTACATGGAGGGAGACAAGGTCAGTGCTGCACACCACACTGGTCTGCCAGCCTTGCCTCTCTACAGGGGATCAATAGGGCTTTACACGCGCCTGTAGACTTCTATACAGAGAGTTATTAAGGAACTGGGACCAGGCCTATTGTGTCTCCACCAGCCTTGTCAGAGTGAACGGGCGTAAGGGATGTCGGCTTGGTTTGTTTAAGTTCACAGTAGGGGAGAGAGTGAATGGGACTTAATGGAGCTAATGGATGTGGGAAGGTAGGAGTGTCGAAAAGGAGACAGACAAGAGAAAGAGAGGTACAAGAGGTGGGCTAATGTAGCGTGGCACAGGCGGAGAGTCGGTTTGTTTGGGGAGTAGCTAGGATTTCACTTCAGTGTCAGCAGACGCAAGCACGCGGCATCACATGCACTTGCTTTTCTCACATTTTGCTTGGGAGTGTGAAAAAATAAACAGCTGTTTAGCATTTGTTCCCTGGTTGTGTATCATTCCAAAGGCCATATCATTGCATAACAAAAGGTCTGTTTGACTTGCTCTGTTGCACACCCCATCCTCATCATTCAGCCTGGGAGGATCGTTAAGCGAAAATGAAGTAGTGCTCTCGGAGAGGGATCGAGACCTTCACTTTATTATGAAGTGCAAAGGTATGAAAACACTTGAGACACTCTGTACGACGGTGTGCATCACAAACACTGTGGGCGAGAGGGAGAGAGTGAGAGAGAGGGTGAGAGTGAAAGAGAGAGAGAGGACGGTTTGAAGGGGCGATGCATTATTCATTGCAGTAAAGCACACAGCCCATTGATTTAATGGAAATACGATTCTTATCTTTAGATCTCAGAAGACAAAGGCCTTATTTCTCACCATATGTCACTGTCTGATTGGATAATGCTCTGACTGACAGGCAGAGACAGTAAATGTCAACCAACTGTGTATGGTCATTGCCTGTAACTGGATCGCTCCCTTTCTGATCTAACGTCTACTTCTTGAGCACTTGCTTCAGAGTGGACACATGTAACCTCATCTCTTTTTGTACAAGGAAATACAGTTATTCTATAAAATTAGACACACTGTGTACTGATACCTGTTATTGGTGTAATGTAAACCATTTGTCTGCATTTGAGGAGTTCTTTTCTAAAATGCCATATCCATTATTTAGGGAAAAAATTAACAATTTACTTGGACACAGTCTGTAAAGCTACTGATATTTTTCAGATAAGGATTTAAGTTTCCTACTTTCCCGTAAAAAGTACCATGATTTAGGTCGGAGCTATCAATCATTCTGTAAGTGAAGTTGTCACTTTTTGCAGACAAAAAAAACAAAAAGAAAAAAAACACACTTCAGTTATTCTGCAAAATCACACATACTGTGCACTGACACCTGAAATTGGTATGATTTAAACCAATACTGGATCTGTCTGTCTTGCATGACTGCAGTTGTGAAAGCAGCCACCTGGACTGTTTTGAAGGGTTTTCAATCTGACATTTTTTTTGTGAGCGAATAATGTAGCTTTAACACCTTAATGAAGCTTGTTTGAGTGAAACAGAAAACCAATATGTCACAGGTGTTTGGCAGAAATGAATATTGAGCACTACACTTCTTGAAGGACCACGAGAGAAACCTCAGAGAGAGTTTTGGTTAGGTCAAGGATTTTTCTGTATTGGGAAATAAGCGTGCTTGTTGGTTTAAGCGGTTTATTCCAACATGAAGTTTTGAACATGAAGGATTATATTCTGTAACACTGGGTATGGAGAGAGTGTGTTTCGTCTGTGTCAATATTGACAGATCCAGTTAGATGTTTGGCTCCGGGGGGCTTAGCTAGTCTGAGATGCACTAAAGCGCGAAGAGCCAGGGGGCGATGCTCAAGTGTCTGTCTGTTTATTGCAGACAGAAACACACACACACACACACACACACACACACACACACACACACACACACACGCACGCACATATGCACAGACAGACACACTTCCTCTCTTTCTCACAGACACACACATATAAGCAGACACACATACTCATCACCAGTCATACACACACTCACACCAGCTCACTGAGGCGGATCAAACCTGCATCTCAGCCCCAGTGGAGTGAATTTAACCCCTTAGGGCCTACAGTAGAAAAATACCTCAATCCTTCTCCACTTCCCTTTACATAGCCCCCAGGCCTCCACAAAAAAGGGCTTAACCCTTCCACGACCAAACACACTTATCCCTGATTCCAATTTCTTTTTCCCATGCTTACCTAACGCCCCCCGAGGCGGTCGATACAAAAGCAATGGGTTTCTTTTGATTCTTCCATGAGTTCATCCACAGGTGGGTGTAATTCTCTGGGTGGTAATGGCTTCTGAAAGTGCCGTAAAAGGTGATGTTGTAGGTGGTGAGTAAATGGCATTGGGAGATTGAATGATGGGCTGAGGATATATCAAAGTGAATGGTTAGATATCCTGGTCCTCTGAATAGATGGGCCTGAGGAAGAGGAATGGAAGGGATGAAAGCTCCAGGTGTGGTGAGTGCAATGCCATCGTTGGTGCAGTTTGGACACAGATTGCAGATTACAGGTAGAACCAGAGAAGGAATGTGATACCTTTTTAACAAGCTGCATATCATAGTGAGAGTTACCGGGGCGTCGCTGTTACCATGTTGCACTATCAGAGGGAGGGATACAAGCTCCATCAGAGAAGCGATCAACCATAAGGGAATGATTAGCAACACCACCTGCTTCTTCTTCAATATCTGAAAATGAAGCAGTCTTAGCAGAATGTAGCAGTTTGCTACTCAGTAAGCTGATTGAGGGCCGATTCACATGCAGCGCTCTTAAACGCTTGGAAAACGCGAGGCGCGCTGAGTGGACAGTGAACACCGACGTTTATCAGGTGCTCTTGGACGGTTGCGCCTGGCGTTGCCAAGCAACCAAAGACAACAACTTCACACGTTTGTTAGCAGTGATCTGAAATAATGGATTACCATCACAGTAAAACTGTCGTAGTAGCTTTACTTCTTGATCTACATGTGGAGCAGAAAGATCTCGCCATGAATACATCCCTCTCTCTTTCGCTTTCAGGCTGTGTGACATGCGGTGCGCTTGCGGTGTTCCAAAAAGTTTAGATGTTTTTATCTCAGTGCGCCATGGTTACGGTTGGAAAAAAAGGCGCGTTGCGACGCGTGCGCGTCGCAACTGCATCGGCCACGCGCCCCCATTGAAATGAATGGATTTGAGCGTGCAAAAGACGCGGCATGTGAACCGGCCCTAACATTAGCCAAATTAATGTTCTGTTCTGTAGTTTGTGATAGTATCAGTTGTAGCCCCAAAAGGTTAGATGAGTATGTAAGTGGTAGTGTTGGGTCCTTCGTGAACGAGCCAACTCTCTTAGGTGAACGATGGGAGCTGGCTCACATGTCTGAAGAGCTTTTTTTATTTTATTTGTAGCCTACAAACCCATGTTTGGGTTTGTAGGTAAACCCAATTTTAGAGTCAATTTTAGCAAGAATGGAAGAGTGTCTCCCTCTGGTGTATGTGCGTGTGTGTGTGTGTGTGTGTGTGTGTGTGTGTGTGTAGCAGAAAGCGAGGGTCTGACTGACTGCTGCTGTAGCCTCTTTTGTGATGTAGCCTACGTGGTATTAACACTGAATAAATTGTATTGAAGTGTTGTAAGGTATGATGCAAAAATGATTTCATAGAGTCAGAATTCCCATCACTAATAAGTGGGTGAGTGGTACAAGACAGAAATTTGTGATATGTTATTATACAATGGTAGTTTCAGCTAAGCAATCTAAGGTTGGTAACTGTTTCATGAAAGCGCTAACACCCTTGAGGATGTCCTTTGCTGTGATTATGGGTACTTAGGTGCTGCTGACATGGGCCACATTATCACATTACTCACATACTCACAGTAAAGAATGCACTCCCAGGTATTATTAACCACTATACAGCATTTCTGGGCCCCGATCCAAATTTCTACAATGGTCTTTGTTTCCCTTCATTCAACTGTTAGTATAAGAGAGAGAGAGAGAGAGAGAGAGAGAGAGAGAGATTAGTCATTAACCCTATTCGGACCCACACGATCATAATAATGCATAATATTTTGTAGCCTTAGAGAGAAACCAGGTCATCTGGGCCAAGTGAAGTACTGGGCGCCCATTTCAAAAGCTGATGTAGGCTGTCCTCCCCTTGCTCCACTTAAAATAGAACACAATTCAGTTCAAGTTAAGAAGTCATTGTTATTCTGACCGTCAAGGACTATGCAGCCAGAACTTGGGAACATGAATAACTATCTCAAAGCTAGAAATAAGAGAGCCAAGATTCTAAATCTAATACCACAACTGTGTACAACATGGAGCTGGTCCATTGACTAAAGCGCCAATGAAGGGGAAACAGGTCAATTTAAATGAAGAGTTCCTAAATGAAGTCAAGTCAAATTGCACATTTAAATACAACTGGAGTTCATCAAAGTGCTGCAAAAAGTCAACTATGTAAAATCACAGTAAACATAGCACACATAAGACAAACACATACAACCAGACAAATCAAGAGGGCTAAAAATCGACATTCTTGAGCTTTGACCTTGGAGTAGATAGAGAGAAGCCAGTGGAGAGAGGCCAGAATAGGGCTGATGCGGTCCCCCATCAGAAGCCTACCCACAGCATTCTGGATCAAGCTAAAATAAACTGGGTTTTACTTCTGCTTTGACTTGTTTGTCAAACAAAAGGGCAAAGTCAAAAATCACACCTTAACGTAGACTTAACGACAGCTGGCCCAAACAATTGGTAATCAATTTATGGAGTCAGGAGGGCCAAAGAGGACAGTTTAATTTTTGTTCTTATTCAGGATGTTCAAGTTGCACTGGTCATTTGAGGAGATAAAGCTATGTATCATCTGCATAGCAATGGAAGGAGATATGATTTGATCCAGTGGGGGCATATAGATAGAGAAGGACCTAGGATGGAACCTTGTGGGACCCCACAGGAGAGAGAGGCCAGGGAGGAAGAGCAATTACCTATAGGTCCTCCTGGACCTCAGTGCTGCCTTTGACACAGTGGATCACGCCTTTCTGGTTGACTGTCTCAAGCATGGGGCTGGTGTTGTGGGCAATGTCTTAGATTGCTGTATCAGTCAGTTGACTGAGAGGGTTCTATTGCTGAGATAAACCAATCCAAGGCAGTGCCCACAACACCAACCCCATGCTTGAGACAGTCTATCAGAATGGCCTGATCCACTGTGTCAAAGGCAGCACTGAAGTCCAGAATAGGACCAGGATAGCAAATCATCAGAATGAAATATCTACCATTTGAAAAATATGACCCCTATGTTGACAAAATGATTGCTGTCATGAATATTATTGATGATACTGTCAATTATGAGCCCTTTAGTAACATTTTAGTGGATTTATAATCATCTTTTGAATATTGATTGAACTCTTTTGCACAATGGATATGGAATGAAATCCTTGATACATTCACACCTCTCTCAGAAAAACAAAAGAAACCCAACTATTTACGCCCCCTGGTACCACTTCATATCTGCCCATTTCTTCCATTTGATATGCATTTTAATTGGCTGCAACTGTACACAGATGGAATACATTAATTAGCAACAAACAAGGCTACAAATCACATGAAGTGATTGTGTGAATTTAATCACTTCTTTTCAATTTCTTTATCAGAAAACCTCACAAATAGCAGCCGTTGTCGTGTTGCTCAATTGAATTAACCAGCGCATCAAGTTGAATTAGCGTTGTCACCACTTCACACCCCTTCTCTTTCCCTTCTTTCCCATCTCATCTCATCTCTCTCTTTCATCAGGAGCAGATGTTGAGGTCCACTTGACAGATAAACAGCATCTCTCATCGAGGCTGTGAAGAGTCTAAATCAGCCCCTTCACTGTCACTTTGAATGTTCATTATCATGCTTTATCCTGACTGGCTCACTAGCAGAACACAGTTGTCTTTTCAAGAGAGCCTATTAAAGAGGACAGCTTTGTTTGGTGCTAGCATGCTAGCTAGAAACTGTAGAAATTCAAACACAGAGAAGACATTGAACAGACTGTTTACTATCATGTGGTGCCATTCCGAGGATTGAGCACATGGACTTTTGTTTCCATACCAGAGAATTTTAGATATTTAACAACAGCATACACACCCACCCAATGTATGCTGGGATAGGCTCCAGCCCCCCCGTGACCCTGAATAGAAATAAGTGGGTAAAAGATAGTGAATAAATGAATGAAGATAAATTAATTTAGCATGTACTATAGTAGCCATCTGATTTCTACATTTCTACATAATATATGAGTGAAAAAACCCCACTGTATGGCAGCTATCGAGTCACTAATAATAATTCATCATTAATAATTTTTGTTGAACAATGCAACAAATTTCCCTTTCATGTTGTGGAAATACTTGAGGAAAGCGGGTTGGAAGAAGATATATCAATGGCACATTTGTTTTTATCTAGAATATAAAGTGATAATCTGTGAGAGGAACACTCCTACAGTAGTTAATATGTAGTGTAAATCTATACAGCCACATGCTTAGGACACTAGCTAGCTGTTAGCTGTTGAATAATTGTCAAACTACCATTTCAAATGTTAACAACAACCTATAGCTTCTTTCTGCCTCCTCAGCGTCAGTGTTGAAATATGAATGTGTCCCCAAATTTGTTTTGATGTCTGTCTGTAATGCATATGCAAAGGGTGACAATAGAGAATGGATATGGACTATGCTGTCGGTCAGTTGGGGTCAGGTTGGCTCATTGATCGGGTGGCAGTAGGCAGCATTGTATAGTAGTGGATGTTATGTGATTGCTTGTGCTGTTGAGTTTAAAGAATTCAGTCATGAGAACCCTTGTTGTTGATACTGATGTTAAAAACAGCTTTTGATGTGAGCATCCCATAAGTTCCTGAGACAAGGCACCTCATTTATAAAGCTGTGTGCAGATTCCACACCAAAAGGTTACATGCGCACAAGAGAGGAAAAGTACGCACAGACAAAAATAATCTGTATCGGCAGATATATCGGCACGTAATTCCCACTATAATCCCAATCATCGTGAAATATAAATAAAAAAAGTATTCACATGCACAAGCCTCATACTCCGTCCCTTTGATTCCTGCAATTAACCATAGATTGTTAATTAAACGCCCTTGATGAATATTGATATGCAGTTAAATGTGCTCGTCATTCCATTTGAAAATGGCAAAATTTGAGCAATTTCCCCAGTGGCCTCAGTTCAGGTATCACCAACCAAAAAAAGTGTGTTGAGTGGCAGCATGTCACTGCAGCAGTTAATGCTGCCAGCTCAGAGAGCCGGACCCTTTATAAAAATAAAAAAAAATAAAAAATGGTCCGATATAAAGATTGGCGGCAAGAAGCTTGCTGCGCATCAACAGAGTGTCAGTGCCACTGGCGGGGACGAGGGGACACCGGAGATCCCTCCTCTTAACGAACGTCTCACCTCGATAATGGGAAACCCTAATTAGTGGCATTGTGCCAGGCAAAGAGGGTGACACCGACATGGCATTAGAGGAAGATGAGACTGCTACGGCTGACCCAGGTATCCATGCCTTTGATTTGACAAAAAAACAAATGCATAACAGACTTAAGAACACATTATTTATTCTCATTTTCTGACTCAGGATATCAGACAATCTGTGTGATGAAGAGGTGGGTGAGGAGGATGGCTGTGCGCCCAGCCACAGTGTCTCCAATGCACCACGTGCACCACGAAAGCAGCCATAACGCATCATTATTTCATAACCTTGTGACATTCAGTCCAATTGCTTTGCAACTTCAATTTGTAGCAATTAATTGGGACACACAACTTATGAGCCTATAATGAAAGTTCATTGCAAATAGGGAGATGCTTTTGGGCAGATGGCTTTTAGACTAAAGCAACAAATAAATGATTAAGGCCTGGTTCCTCTGGGATTTTAGCCTATTATAAGTCTGTGTAATTTTTATATGGAGCGTAAAGAATTGATTAAATGTGTAATTAAAACATTTTCCTTTATTTCACTGCTTTGCAGTCGCAGTGGCCATTTCTCAGTGTGTCCAAAATGTGCATACGCGTCAGTCAAAGTTTCCGTACGCACATTCTCACACCAAGTTCCTCAAGTCCCAACATTTGCGTGGAAAGTGCGCTATGCATCCTTTTTGTGTGTGCGAAACGTTTATAAATGAGCCCCATTATGTGTGTCATGGTTGATATGCATTCATGCTGTTACTGAGGGTGAGACATTTATTCATCTATTTTCTGGGGTAGGTTGGGGGGCTCACAAAAAGATTAGCCCAGGGGCCCGTGACCACTATGAACCTCCACTGCCTACTATACACAACACCCTACTACATCCTTTTTTTTCTGATAGCTATCATTTTCGTTTTTATAAATATTATTTTTAGTAAGTGTGGAAGCTGAGACAGAGAAACATAATTATGAATGCTACAGTGTTAGTGATTTTGTGTTTGTAGCTCCGATATTTTGATTCAACTAAATCTCTCCTAAATAAACTAAGAATGACAATAAGAAACAGCAGAAAGGGAAAAACTTTCAAATGAGAAGTCATTATTGGCCCTAAGGGCACTAATAATGTGACTTTGATATTTGTGGCAAATATTTTTTGTATTTGAACTCTGAAGACACTGATCTTTGTCCCTTATGAATGCACAAATGGTTTCAACGCTGCTGTAGTTTGTTTGGCTGTTTGAACACTCTGGGTGCTATGGGCCATTAATGGGACACAGAGGCTAGCAGTCATAAAGTTTGTCTGCTGGTTCACAGATACATTACCCTTTGCTTGCTGGGTTTGTTTGCAGTTTGATATCAGATACACACACACATACAAAAACATACCCGCCTAGGCCTTCTGATCTGTGTCACTGGAAGCTAGCAGCTGCTGGCTGCCAAAAACAATTTGGGGTTAATTGTTCAGATAGATCAATGTGGCGTCAGCGTCAGAGTGATTCGTGCTATTAGAGATATATGTGGGTTGTAGAATGGAGCTGGTCAGTCATTAAGGGGTAATAACAGGTATCTGTTTACACCAGGCCCCACTCCTATCTACAGGTTTGATATGCAACTGCAGAACATGTGGCATGTAATGCATTTCTAAGTGTAGTCTTTTTGCTAAAGAATTTAGGCTATTTTTGTTTAATGAAAATGCATGTTATAAACAGATGGGGAAGACAGTACAACCATGATTAGAACCAAGCCAACCATTAACATGATTGCAATTTAAATAGTGCACAGACTTGATCTTGTTTCATTTTCTCTCTCGTAGAAGGGTAAATCTGCTCAATCATCTTGCCCAATTATACACTGATTGTCGGTGCGGGTTATATGCTCATCATGTGTTGTTCATGAAGTGGAATCACATGACCTACAGCACTAATTGTAACGTTTTATCAGGCTTGTGTTAGTTGTGGTTGTTTTGAGAATCTTTACACAAGAATGTGTTTAATTCAGACAACTTGCAGACAACTGCAACACCACAGCAGCTCCCACCAGGCTCACCATGCTTACCATGCAGTCAATGGTGTGACGAAGGAAGTGTTACAAAGTTATCTTGCACTATGGGACCCATTCACATATGGAGGTTAATTTCAAATCAAAAATTGAAGTTGCTACATGCAGCATTTCTAAACATTTATATAATCATTATAATTGTGATGCAGTGATATAAATACTGTAAACAAATAAGACTATGGTCGGAACAGTCAGTAGCCTCAATCCCATGCCAGTGGTATTGTTACAGCTAGTGTTTCTCAGAATTAAGACCACATTTCCCATAAACCCTGTTGCTTCCTCTTGCAAAGACGCTGTTGTTACTTGTCCCCCCCCCTTGCTCGTCTGTGTCACTCCATGTGCATTTGATTTCACTTTTGCTTTACTGAAGAGGAAAAACATGTTGGAAGTCAATTTTCCATAGACCTTACACTTTTTCACACCATCTGCTATTGTGTGAAGCTCTGAAAGCTTTAGCTCTGTTTGCCCTGGAAGAACTGTTTTGTGCTGTAAAGCAATCTCCCTTTGTGTTATAAAGCAATCTGGCAGATTTCCCACAAAATCAGACTCGATGGCAAACAATGTAAAATGCTGTGTAGAAACACGTAGCACCTTTGACCCCTTATATAAATGTAGAATATAGCCCTGTCCTGACAGGATTAGCAGCTCTAAGTATTACTTTACTCCCATAAATTAATTTCCAGAATGTGTCTACTGTGCAAAGTATTTGTGATTTGTGAATTTATGAATCACATACATAAATCCGGACAGTACTAGAACTGACAGAAAATGTGTGACTTTGCTGAAAAACAGTAGGTTATTTGCCTGGTAAATAACCTCCCTCCCGCAGGGACGCGCGCTCTGTAATGTTATCTTGGTGTTGTTGGAGGTGCACAACAGTTGCATTTGAGCAGCTAACAGTAACTGTAGAACATGATGGACAAAGTGACTGTGACATCACCCGTTGACTTTCTACTGGCCTGTTTGACACCCAGGAAGAGGGATATGGGCACTGACATGCTGTACCTTTGGATACAGAGTTTGTGCTTTGTGCAGGTTGGAAAACTGATTGTCAACTGCAGGAAAAGTCAGCCCTAATTGCCTTGTATGGTCATAAAGGAGACCTGAGTGTAGCCCCAAGCCATTTTCATTGCCAACAACAATATTATATAGTCATGCCCCTTTAATCTAGACCCCATAGCGCCCGAGAGCGCCCGTTCTATATTTCACTATAGCGCCCAAGAGCGCCCGTCATTTTTAAATCGTTTAAAATGTACCAAAAGCTGAAAATCAAGTTATCAGCTTTGTTTTATATATACTTCAAGTTGTCATCGATGAACCGGAACCGGAAAATTTAGCTGGTGACACTGAGACGTTTGATTTTCCCCGGGTTTAGTCGTCCTCCACCGGTAAAAATGTCTTCGCCGGCTAAGCGTCACGCTTTTAAAACCTTCTGGAAGCTGTCAGATTGTGCTGTGAGACAGAACCTGACCCGCCGTATGTAGTGGAAAGTTACGAAGACGTTGTGAGTTGAAGTCTTTTGATGGAAATCGCTTGTTCTTGCTCGATAAAACAAGACACAAGATCACCTTCACTAAACAGCGGGACCTACCTGCTCTCACCGCCGGAGACAGACGCTGTTTTCCGGGAGGCAGTGCGCCGAAGAGTCGGTAGGAGGACTGGCCGGGTTGCGGCGACTTTTATCCATATAACGTTAAGTTTGGCAACTTTTTTCATATTTGTTTGGCGACTATTACTGTCTGACCTTATTACTGTGTGGGTTGAGGCGCTGGAGGTTTTGTATTGATTTTGTAAGCTTATCGTTAGCCAAGATAGGAAGGGTCTGTTTTGTTGTCATACTTTGAATGACACTGAAGGAGACGCCCTGAATCGCCTTGCCATGTATTTGGTACCAAATTAAAGGGAAAGTTGTGTTTTTTTAAATGGAAAAACTTGTGATTGTCAATTTCTTTTTATTTTTGAGATATAGCTGTTTGTTTGGAATGAGCAAGAAAATGCTGATTTAAGTGAGAATTCCCAGTGAACTGCAGCAACATTCTAGAATTCTACTGGGGTCTAGAGGGTTAAATGCACTGCAATTCACACAAATATCTTTCTATTGGCACCCTTATTTAAAAAAAAAAAAAACACCACATTAGAAGAATGTATATTAGCTATTGCAACTCTAACTTCTTGCATGAAAAATGTATTAACTTTATATTTCTACTGAGAAGATGGGCCTTAGTCCTATACTGACTTGTACTGAGGTGGGTGGAGTTTCAAGTTCTCGTTTCTCTCAGGACTTCTGTGTAGGCTTCAGTTTTGGCCCCTTGGTAGCTAACCCTGTGACATGGAGGGGGAATTAAAATGATGGAAAATGTCGATGAATAAATTTTGTAACTAGCTTATAAATGTGTGGTAGATTAAAAAAAAAACCCTGAACATGTCAGAAATATGAAAATAATAAAGTCAAAACAATAATATAAATATAAGTTAAACAGGAGGCCCTATAAATGTGTGGTGCATTAAAAAACCGAACATGTCAGCAATATGAAAATAACAATAATAAAGATAAAACAATTATATAACGATAAGTGAAAAAGGCGGCCTCAAACAGACTTTCTTGTGTAATGCAAGCTTTCCTCTTGACTCCGGGGTTAGCGGTTCAGCTGATGTGTCCGGCTAGTTGAGTGTTTCGGTCTGTTGCCTTGGGAACCACACGCACCCCGCTCTTCAAGCTTGAATCCTGCTACAACTTTCTCTCCTGTGCCTCCTCCGCACTGTCTCCCTCTCTCTTTTCCTACTCTTTAAATAAATAAATGGGAGTGAGTGGACTTCCTCTCCCTTTTTTTTTTAAGAGGTTCGTATCCAGCCCCTTTTGGGACTTTATATTGTTTGGAGGCAATGGCAGCCTTTCTTCAGGTATGCTACCAGGCTCTCTTTGTTGCCGTTTAAACTTTTAATGATGAAAATATGTCAGATTGATATTCAAATTAATCTTAGCAATTTTCTATGAGCTCACGCTTGTAACTGATATCTCTCCACCCCCTTCCACATTGTATTCCCCGATCTCCCAAATTTTCTTCACTGTTTGGTGCCACATTCATCTTGTAAAGAAAGTGTTCCGAGTTGTACTGTAGTGTACTTTCTGGAGGGTCAACAATCGACGTCAGATTGAAACAAAATCACCTAGAGACTGCATCAAAACTGCCATCTCCGCGATCCCTGATCCAATCAGCTTTCACCTTGCTCCCCTGTCTTCCTGTCTCCTCAACAGCACTCGTCCCCAACGGCATTCCCTATCTGCATACATTCATTTACTTACTCCCTCGCTCTTTATTTTCTCTCAAGTCTCCTTCATTCTCTCCTTCCCCCTCTACCACCTAGTGCATTATCCGCTAATAACCTGAAATTTGTTTGTCACTGTGGTGATACAGGGGAGCACCACCCCTCCCAGCGCCCACCCACCCCCACTTGGTATATAACACCTCTTATTGAGTCTGATCAAAAGCCAATTGAATCCCAGTCAAATATTTGTATTTCCCCCTCGTCTATTTGATTTAACTCCCGATGCCGTCAATCCCGCCTTTGCTGCCACCCTGCCTGAACCCCGCCACAGCTCACTGCCCTGCAATCTAGTTTCCAGATTTACTGTGTTACAGCTCCTAATGACAAAGAGGGTCCCTGGATCCCCAAGTGGTGCGTTCAGCGCCGATCCAGTCAAGGTTGTTCAGGAATATAAAACAGGGATTTGTCGGGACAATGGGCTTTATTGACTTAGTCAGAAGTAATATGAATGGTATATGCAAATAGTAAGTGAAGAGTTTCATTACAAAGTGAGATATTCACCATTTGAAAGAAACTGTCGGCTACATTTACAAAATGATAGCTGTTGTAGAAGTAAAGCATATATGGATTACTGTTGAAGTTAGGAGCCGTCTGAAGATATTTCCTTACAAATTGTTTATTGTAATTATTATTATTTTTTTGAGGATAGAATTATCTTTATATTTTGAAATACCAATGAAATATTGATGAAATTCAGGAAGCAAATTGGAGTTCATGCAGAAAATGACCGTTGTGTGTGTATGAGCAAGTGAGAACACCCATATGTGCATGCACCCGCACACATTTCATGTGTCTCTTTGTGCGTGTGTATATATGTGTGTACCTGCTGTTTTTCCAACCGCCGTTAAAGAGAGAGTGCAACAGAATCCCACCACTATTTCTCAGGTGGAATGAGTCTGCCTGAGTTTTGAATGGTCCTCATCTGTTTCCTTTACGAGTGTTGAGGCAGCAGTGTTACCCCCTGGCCAGCCATATCACCGCTCTCTATTACACTCCTCGCTGGAAGAGAAGGAGTGGGGTTATGGCTGTTAAAGCCTGCTACTACCTGGTGCTACCTGATTCTATGGCCTGTTGGAGTGTCTATAGCCATGGTGGAGGACACCCCGGGGAATAACACACACACACACACACACACACACACACACACACTCACACACACACATGCACACACACACACACACACTCACATTCTCCCAAGCACACATATCATACACAGAGGCTGACCCATGTGACATATGTAAGAAAACACCTATGCCTTTTCTTCTCATCTAATGTGTCACCTTTCCTATCTCTGTTTTTGCTATCTGACTCTTTTCTTTTCTTTTCTCTTTTGAATCTGCCATCTGTTTGCTTTTTTGCATCTGCTTTTTCACCGTCTTACCATGCTCTTCTCACCCCCTCATTTTATGTATTGCTCTCTCACATTGTGGAATTATTTTACCTTCCCTGGTTGACTTACCCTTCCACCCCTCTCTTTCTCTTTCTATGTTTACCTCTATAGCATTTTCTCTTGCCACATATTTTCTCTATTTGCTTTTAGAGAATACAGCTAGAACAAAAAGAGACAGACAAAGGAGTTTGCAGTATGGCGACCAGGCTCATCAGAAAACTGAAGTGTTTAATTCCAAAAGCAGGTATTTGTTCATTCCTTCCTCATTCCTTTATCCGCTTATTTCTATTCAGAAACACCCCAGCCTTTTCCTTTCAACATTGATTTGGACTTAGCCACTAAATAGCTGCTAGTAAACCTCCCAGAGGGTCTCCACAGGGTCTCAGGGCCCTTCCCATCCTTTTTTTCAGCGTCCCTTCTCTTTTTACCCTTCACATTATAAATACACGGAGAAGGTAATTATCAACCATCAGGGCACGTGGGTCAGCACAATTACACCGTTAACATGTCACCTCGGCTGCCTGCATGGAGTTAGCCCCTGCCAATAGCGAGTTGGCACCTGGGCACTAATGAGTAGGTAATTAGAGGTTGGCGTGATTCTACCTCACTTGCAAGCAAACATACACGAACACACACACACACAACGCACACACATCTCTATAAATGCACACACATATCTGAGGGTGTCTCTCTCCCCCTTTCTCTCTGTGTCTCTCTCTCTTTCTCTCACCCTGTATGTGGTATTGGGTGGGCTAGCCATATGTCACAGCAGTTGTGCAGCATCAGGGAGGTGGGTGATATGCTTTAATGAAGCTGGTGGTGCTGAGAAATAAGGGAGAGGAGGCGTGCTTCTTGCATTTGTTTTAAATGGCAATTAATGCTCTTGTTTGAGGGCCAAAGGGAGCAGGGATGTGTGAGGATGTTGGCCAGTGGTTGACAAGATTGAGCTATAAAATATCAGATTCCGAAGTTGAAATATTTGCTTTCTTTTCTTGTCTTTTTCCTGGGTCTATTTCCACACATTGGGGTGGCAGTAGAGCAAATGTTAGAGAGGCAGGCTTATGACCGTAAGGTTGCAAGCTTGATTCTCCAGAAGATCTGGGTGGGGAGAGAGAATTAGTAATGCTAGCGCCTCCCTCAACATCTACTCCTGAGGCGACACTGAGGAAGGCACTTCACCTCCACATGCTCCAGTCAAACTGTCCACCACTAGAAGGTTGTGGTTGTACTGGACAACTCCCAGGTGTGAATGTGTGTAACTGTATTGATGTGAAGAAAGGGCACTCATGCAAAACCCTTCCCTGGATAAATAAAGGTTAAAAATGCTCATGACACTAAACAACATAGACTCCTCTTACAATTGGAACCTTCGAGAAGATTATTTTGACTGAAGAACACCGCTGGTTCCGGAACTTATCTTTTCACAGAAAGAAAAAAAATACCACCCTCCGCCATACCACACCAGTGTGAGTGTGATATCACACACGGCTCCTGCCCATGGTGCGTTGGCAGAAGTGGAGAAAAACAGCTGCACTGCTTCTGAGACAGATAACGTTATGTGTCACATTCTCTATACTTGTCACATCACTTTTTATCATGCTCAGTCCCAGTTTTTCTGACTATATAAATATGTAATGATACAGTGTAAAATTCAATGTAACGCCTGTCACTGGCATTCCCCCAGGCAGTGGGAATCAACTGGATGCAGAGACGCAATGGCGGGAAATGTACAAATACCATCAAAACGTCTTGTACGCAGTGTTGTCCCACTGGCGGTGTAACCAAAGCCCAGACAGCCCATTCCATGTAGTAGGATCCAGAGCGTCTGTGATGCTGTATATCAGAGCACACTGGGTTGGATTCATCACTGGGGATCACTCACTATCAAACCTAGTAAGAATGAAATGATGTGTACAAAATGTTGAAATATAGGATCAAATTGCCTGGTTGTGAATATGGGCCCAGTGGTGAGGCAAGTAAAAACTAGGCAGAGCATTTGCAATTATGTATTAGAATCTAAGATGCACATAGGACAACCAAGGGTACACCAAGGGGATCCAAATCAATTAAACTAACAACTTTATGCACCTCTGGCAAATCACTTTAAAACCTCTGGCACTCAGGATCAGCTCACTGTTGTGAAATGGTGTTGCTGAGGTCTAGTGGAGTCTAACCGCTGGGGATCTTGCTCTAATCAAATCAGCTAGTTGTAAAACAACTTACTTTTGAAATGCTAATTGGCAGACTTACAGAGATTTTTTGCATGATATGTTTGGTGACAGAGATTTACTTTCTAAGGAGGTGTCTAATATTGTCTACGCGAGGATAGAATCTCTTCTGTAGTTTCAGTATCCATGCGGCGATGCACGGTCTCTGAGGAATTTGATCATAAGCAAATCATTGTGTGAGGGAATGACACGGATCAGTAAGTGTTCACCCAATCTCTCTTATCTGTCCATTTGTTTCTTTCTCTCTTTCTGACTTTCTTTCTTGTATCTCTCTTATTGCCTCCCCTTGTATCTAAGAGATCGCCTCACGACTGACTCAAAAGCAGCCCAATCAATCATTATGTATTTGAGTAAATATATTTATGAGTCACTGTTGAAATCTGAAGCTCATCTCCTGTGTAAATATTCTCTATATTGCGAGGGGAGAGATTAATCTGGTCTCTCTAGTCACAGGAGAGCTGGTTGAGACTGGAAGCTAAGCCCCTGTGAATCACAGTTATTTAGGAGCATGGGGAAGAGAGGGTCTTAACGCCACCCTTGCCCCCCTGCCATCTCCTGAGATTGCTCATTGCCAAGCACACATGCACGGAAATTAGAAAAGACACACACATGCTGCATACATACACAAATACACATATGGTATTCACACTGAAGCACACACTTAACGCCTGCACACAGTCACACATGCTAACATAATCTCACATAGACGCACAGAAAACCACTGAAATATTGAAATATTGACTGACAGAGCACACAAATGTCAGTGCTGACGTTCTCTATTCCTTTCTGTTCCTATCCCTTCTCTTGTCTCTGTGTGTACCTTTTGCCCTGCAATGGCTTAGTGAGTGTGTGTGCGTGTGTGTGTGTGTGTGTGCGTGTGTATTTATACCCTCTGCTGCATTGGTGAGATTATGCATATGTGTGTATTCATACATATGCATGTGCCCGTGTCTATCACTCTGTCTTTGTCTCCATGCCTGTCTTTGCGCCCTCCAGATTCGCTAGCCGTATTAACATTAGGCTCTCTGTACGCTATGGAAAGTAGAGGGTGGGGATGGGACAGGTCTTAGCCAGAGAGGAAACGAGGGATGGGATAAATGAGGGGGAAAGAGGTCAATGTTGTCAGAGGAGGATGGGGGTGTGAATGTTGTCATGCAGAGAGCGAGTGGGAGTGGCACTTCCTAGCTGGGAAAAGAAGGACAGAGAGAGGAGTGGAAGAGAAACCAAGCGAGTGATTGTCAAATGGGGAGAGAGAAGGGGAGTGGCAGGTCTTAGCTGGAGCTTAGCTAAGTGGAGGGGGCATGGCTTGGTGTCACTCAGTCTGAGTTGAGTTTAACTGGGAGTGTACACTCTGATAAAAGGTGTCATTTTTCTACACACCTGTGTGTCTGGTTAAGGATGATGAGCCTGGTCTCCCGGAATTTTGTGAAATGAGCACAGTGTCTTAAAATGCAAATATATGCTCCCTGCATAAAAAATTAGAGAAATATGTTTTCCCACCACAAAAGGATTACGTGAAGGAGACACAACTAGAAACAATCAGTAGTTTGACATTGAAATAACATGGTGGAAAGTAAGGGTGTTGTGGTTGGAGTAGTGGATGGGCGGACACATTTGCCCTCAAGTCCGCTGATCCGTGTTCAATTCCCAACTCTTGCAAAGAAATGTTCTACTGTGAGTGAAGTTTTCATTTTCAGCAAAGGTTTTCTTATTTAACCATGACCAAAACCTTCCCCTAACCTTAACCACATTGGTTTAGTGTCTAACCTTAAACAAAGTTTTAGTTGCCTAAAGGTAACTCTAACCTTAACCCTAACGTTGTTGTTTTACTTGCTTAAACGTAACCATTAGCTAACCGTTTCACATAAGGGACATGTGTAAGGATTATGTGACTAATTGTCACATAATCCTTTGGTGGTGTAGGAACGTAATGTTTACATTTGTGTCCACAACACATAATCTGCATTTTAGAGTTTGTGCTTGTAGTGGCTTCTTGCTTTTAACTAAAATTCCTTAGCCACAGTGAAAAATGAATGCCATTAATCCTGACACATGGAAACAATTTGAATGTTCAGAGTGGTGTTGATGCAAAAATGAAAACCATTCATTTTCCTTCTTCAAAGATACAAAATCCAAACTGAAGTACAAAAAATGAGTTGAAAAAATGAAACAATTATTAGTGTGCCTGCCTCCGCCCCAACTCGGCCACCTGAGGCCCTATCGTTTCCTCTGCCCTCCTGCAGGTGAGCTCACAGCCATTAGTACACACACAGAAATATTTATGACCTTTTGGCTCACACTGTGCTCATTTCACAAAATTGTTAGGATGACAGATAATGTGTTGCTTTAAACACATGTAAAGATAGTTAAGATGTTTTAGACACTGAAAAATGAAACATCAAGAGAGCACATCCTTAATTTCCTCTACCAGTCACCAGTCAGAAAACTGCCAATGTTGTACTTGTATTGTGTGTGTGTGTGTGTGTGTGTGTGTGTGTGTGTGTCTGTCTGTCTGTGACACACACACAAACTTCAGCGGCCAAACATTACACCTCAAAACACAACATTTGTAGTCATTTTGCTGACTTGTGCTGGTTGTCCGATGTGAACCAAAATACAGTTTCATAATACACCAGTAAAAATGCAATATACAAACAAAATTGGCACAAGAAAAACAAATCCATGGCACCACTGCTTGGTTGTCTGTATTGTTTTTGAATAAAGTGCAACACTGCATATTTCAGACCTGTTGAATATATGTAGTAGGATTACACATTTTTTCAGAGCACATAATGTTGATCATTCTGTCATTTATTTTCTACAGTCATTTGAGATTTGTATCACGAGAGCCAATAGATGTTTAGGGTATTATAGATTAATGCCAGCATAGATTCAACAGATTGCATTAAAATAGCTAGACTCAAGTGAAACACGGCCAAATGACCATCATGGATGGAATGATTGTTTTGTTGTCATTAGGCTTAAGTTACAGTTTAAAAGTATAACCGAAGTATAGATTAGGTTATGGTGTGTAAATCAACTACTGACTTTTTAAGTACCCAGCCTAAAGATTGATGTCATTGACAAGAGACAACGAACAGGTGAAACGACAAGAAATGTACATTTCTACCTATCATTAGCAGACTTTACAGTCAGGATACCTGCGCTGCTGTAGTAGATTCTCTAACAGACATGACAGCTTTCTCTCTTCCATCTTAACGGTCTGAGCGCAGTCTTCAGAATTCAAGTTTCATCGGGAGGAGTTATATTTCCGCCAAAACAAATCATACGTAAACCCAAGAATGTGAAATCGTTGACTCGTAAAAAACGAATCTGAAAACCCAAAGTCAGTTCTGTAAATCTATAAACAGGATTGCAACTCCTGTTTTGCAAGTACGATCCTCAGTTTACGCTTACGAATCACCATTTACGTCTATATAAACAGACGCGGATTGTGTTTCTCAACTCTGGAAACACACGATTACGTTTCTGAGTTTTGGCAGGTATATTTCAGCCAAAAGAGAAACGTAAGTCGTAAGGCGCTTTTAGCCCACACTTTCGAGGAATACTACATCAGGAATAGTTATAACCGGAAAGGAAAATGCTGGAAAATGCAGAACAGCGTGCGTAAAAGTGCATTCCAAGAATTCCATGCAGTAAATTCCTGATGGTTGAAGAATCCTGTCATGTTTTTTAAATAACTTATAGTTCATTGCTGTCAATGCAGAGTTCAGCTGTAATGCTGAGGCGTCTTTGCTTGCTTGGCTGGCGAAGCCTATAATTCACACAATAGCTGTGAGTGATCTCCATTGTCACCTTCTGAATGATGATATTTTTCATTTTTAACTTTTATTTAGGCTACAAGAGCTAGGCTTTAAAGAAAGAGGTTTGTTCCTGCTTCAATTAATAGTTTGGCAACTCCACAACATACCAACAACTAACCCTCCGCATGCTTTGTCCTGCAATGAGTCAGTTTTTCATATGCCTCAGCTCATATCAATCTTCAGCCTCTTATGTTGATGTGTAGCCCTACACTTGACTATCGTATGCCAAGGCCTGTTCGCTGCATGGACACAGAAGTGCTGATTGACCTTAATATTAAATTGTCATCAAAATGACAAATGGAGCTCACTATCTTAACTACAAACTCTTAATTCATTATTTTGTAGGCTATTTAAGCACTATAGCTTTTGTGCTTTGAAATACATGACAGTGATTGAGTGGTTCTCATTAACAATAAGCAACATAGTTTAAGGCCTACAGCTGATGTGTATTATGTTTTCATCAACACGTCGAAAAAGGAGATATTGAGTAGCCTAATAATTAATTTCATACTGGCTAAAGCCATAAGCCAATTTGCCCATATAAAAAAGCAGTAGGCCATGAGTTTCACTCTCCAGACATATGAAAAATATTGACATATAAGAATAGGCTACTCAATGTAATTAGGACTATAGCCCACATATGTTTATTTTTCATAAAAACTAATCCATATAAACGTTTGTGAAAAGATGATATATTAATTGGGTAATAATTTGATATACGGTTAGGACCAGAACATTATAATTTTTACCTTATCCCAAATATAGGCTATTATATGAAAATATGATTATAGTCCTGTTTGTAAGTAAGACGTAACTACTGTACATAGTACATCAAAAGTTTGGAAATTGTATCATGCACACATTTTGCTTTTGAAGTTTGCAGATTGGAGTACAGATGGAGTTCAAATTTGTGCATTTCTGTTACATGTTTGCATAATATGTTACAACCTCATGCATCTTACAATACAGGTTAAACATACAGCATATTGGCAGTTTCTGTATGCCCTTAGTGTAAGATGGTAAGGGGGTAAGAGGAGAAGGGGCTGACGAAAAAGAGACATGGAATGTCCAAAAGGTAATGAAGGAGGAAAAGGGAGTGAATAAAGGGGTGGAGAGGGAAGGAGTAGAAAATGACCTATGGCCTAGGTGATCATCGGAGTTGAGGCAAATGGCCTAAAGAGCGAGAGGAAAGAATGGAGGCAAGGGAAGGAAGAGACACAAATGGGCAAGAGAGGATAGCTCCACCAGAAGGGTGGTGATACATACAGCCACTCATTAGAGGAAAAGAGGAAACCAATAGGTCCTGTGCTAAATAAAGTAATTATAGGTCTGTGGAAACCCATAGGTTAGAGAAATGGGCTTCTTGGTGAAAGGTGGTTGGTTGAAATCCCTGGCCCAGCTAGGAAAATTTGTGTGATGGAATGAATTGCACTGGACCCCCAACTGCTTAATCAGTCTTGGGCAGCTTCAAGGTGTGAATGCTTAGCTCTCCCTTCCCCAGGATTTTGCTGTAAATCGGAATGTGGTCTTAGTCAACTCACCTAGTTAAAAGGAAAAATTGACAAATTAACAGAATACATGACAACCTGCAATGAAGGGTTCTATTAAACTCTATTGCAGAGTTGTTCACACACACCTGCAACTGTCACCCAGCCTTTTAACTGACAAAGGAATTTGTCTGTTCTGCTTCA
Organism: Centroberyx gerrardi; assembly: GCF_048128805.1. Classification (NCBI taxonomy): domain Eukaryota; kingdom Metazoa; phylum Chordata; class Actinopteri; order Beryciformes; family Berycidae; genus Centroberyx; species Centroberyx gerrardi. The sequence goes on along the minus strand of NC_135999.1, from coordinate 21,648,209 downwards.
TGACTTGCATGACTTGTAATTTTATTTGGTTTGTTTGGTGTGTGTTTTGATTATTTCCCCATTCCCATACTGTGTTGGGTTTCTCTGCCTCTGCGATGTATGTAACATTTGTGTCTGATAGTCTTATCTTGATTGTTCTTTGTTTAGTTTTTTTTTCCATGTTTTATTTTATTTTTTTTGTCCCCTTTTCCCTTTACCCTTCGAGAGGTCCTTTTGTCCTCTTGCTAGGCCGTCATTGTAAATAAGAATTTGTTCTTAATTGACCTGCCTGGTTAAATAAAGGTTAAATAAAAAAATAAAAAATAAAAAAAAGGGGGTAGAAGAAAAAAGTGTTGGACTAGATGACTAAGTGTGAGAGCCGTGGCTTTGAGATGCAGAGAAAATGAGGGCCATGACAATGTGTCAGAGACAGCAGTGGTGTCAGATGGATTTACATAAGAAACGCAGCGATCTGAGAGCAGCCAGAACCCGGCTTTAGTGAAGGGGCTCAGCAAGGGCTGCCACGGCATGACATGACACAAGACCTGATTTTAATGCAGAGGTTCTTGAGTGCTTCCACACAAATGTGTGTGCAGGCTCACCGGCATGCATGAACATGTGCATGGTATATACTGTGTGTGCTTAAGTATGCACACACAGATGCAAGAATGCAAAATGAACAATTTCAAAATGTGGCTATATCTACATTTTGGGAGGGAAAATATCCTGTAAAATGTCACTGTTTTATAAATACAAATCTGAAAGCTGGTATAAAAAAAATTCCATAGTGAGCATGCAAGGACAAAAAACAAATACACACAATACACTACCGGTATGCCTCTTCTCTCAACACCGCTATTTCTTTCTTTCTTTCCTCGCATTCCATACACTACTACGCCTAGGCCTGATTTTTAAAATATGCAGCTCTTTCTTATACAGGTTAGCAACACAATGAATCCATGTTGAAACAAACACTCACTCACTCTCTCACACATACACACACACACACAACGCTGCCTTATGACCATACTAAAAGCCTTGCTGTGCTTTGTTCTCCACCTGAGTGTGAGAACCTTGTTGTTCTACCATTGTATCTCACACACACACACACACACACGCTTGCACACTTACAAAACACACACATAACACAGATTCACTCGTGCACACAAACACGAACACACACAAACTAATTCGCTCTCTCTCGTTCTCTCTCTCACACACACACACACAAACTCATATACACACACCACGCCGCGCCCCACTTCTGTTTAGGGAAAAAAGTAATTACTTTCTCTCCCTGCCTCAATGCCTTCAAAAGCCTCAGTGGGGCGATTCCCCGGTGAGCCAGTGAAATTCACTTAAACAGCTTTTGAGAGAGTAAGCAGTCTTATTGTTGCGCACTGAAACTTTGATTGGAAAGGGAGAAAAAAATGAGAGGAGGAAGAGGAGGGGGTGAGGGAAGATTGGTAAATAAAACTGTTGGCCAGTATTATTTTTCTGTGTCTTTTTTCCGTTTCTTTCACTTCTCTGAGTCTTTGTTCTCTTTGACTTGGCTAACTAGGCAGACAACAACGGCAGGTAAAAGCATGGCTGCACAGTATCATGCTGTGGCTTTTACAGTAAAACACTGGTGGAGCACAGTGTGTCTGTGTGTGTGTGTGTGTGTCACAAGCCCTCCATAAAAAAATATATTTCTCCTCAATCTTTCAGGAATCAATTTACATCACAAGTGTTTACAGGCACACCTCCCCATTGTAAGATCGCCCAACCTTGAAATCTAAATGACTTTCATCCACTGACTTTGTCCACAATGCTTTTCCTATTGAGACTCTCTAAGTGGTATCAAAGTCGATGCACAATCCCAGCAATATCCCACAAATCCCCACTTGGACTTCAAGTATGAGCAATAAGAGAATCTCCCCACCACGCCAGAGACACACAACACTTCCTTGGAGAGACAATGGACTAAATAAATTAACAAAGCTCAGCCTATAGACACTGATGGTGTTTCCCCTGGTGGAGTGAAGGCCTTAAGTTACCACATCCATGCCTGCTTCATGATAAAGCACTGGAGAGATTTGCATTCGAGTGTTGTGTTGGAAGTTTCATAACATTGCTGTAAGGGTTATCTCTCTATGAAGTTGTTCACACTATAGGCAAACAATGTGTGTTCACATGCAGCCCTTACACATGTACTGTCAGGACATGCCAACACACACACACCTACACAGTTCTCTTGAACAGACTTTGACCGTGATGTGTGTGTGTGTGTGTGTGTGTGTGAGAGAGAGTGTTTGTGCGTGTGTGTGGAGGCTGTACAACACTCTGGGGGAAATAGAAAGGGATGGATGAGGCAGCCAGGAGAACAAAGAAAGTCTAGAGGGACTTTATTAACATATAAAGAGTTTGAGTGTGTGTTTGTGTGTGTGTGTGTGTGTGGGTGCGAGTGCATGTGCATATGTGCGTGCCTCTTTGTGCATTTCGGTAAATATCTTTGCCTATGTGCCTATATTGCCATTTATTGTAGTGTGTGCTCGTGTTTGTGCGAGCATGTGTGTGAGTGCTAACAGCGAACTCCCCTGCTTTGTGGTAAAAAACAAAGACACCGACACTAATAGGGCTGTTGAATTATGAAGAGAACAGAGACGCTTGGCCCCCTTGGCAGCTCCGGGGGCTGAGCACCACTATATATGTGGGAGCTCGTCTTCTTTTCTTCCCTCTCTTTTCTTCTTTGTTTTCATCTTGCCATCTTGTGAATCTTTCAGAGACAGCTGGTTTAGCTTTTGCGTGTTCCTCCTCTGTCGAAGTGTATTTTAAATGATTCTGTGGACTGGCGTCGCCTCACAGCTGCTGTAACGACATGTATTCAGATCAGAGAAGAGAGAGAAGCAAGGAGAGGAGAGGTGAAAGAGAGAGAGGAGATGATACAGGGGGAAAAAAAGTAAGGGTACAAGTGAGCCGGTAGGGGAGAAAGTGTAAGAGAAAGAGGATAAGAGAGAGGGAGAAATTGAATGAGTATGTGGAAGAGATGCTTGGAGGGAGAGAGACTTAGATTTAGCAGCTGGAGTGGGAGAGAAAGAAAGTGCAGGGAAGATAGATGCGTAGGGGGTTAGCTTTGCCTCTTTCCATCTCTTCCTCCCTTTGATCTCTGTGACTTCCTGCCTGCAAAGAAAGTAGAGAGTGAGAAAGGTAAAGAGAAAGAGAGAGAGGCCGACTCACGAAGAAACAGAGAGAGATGAGAGAGAGAGGGGCGCAGACAGAGAAGAGTGAGAGTGAAAGAGGAAAAGAGAAGGTGGAGTGAGAATGAGGGCAATTCATGGAGAGAGACGGATGAGAAGTGAGGAAAATGAGTGAGAGAAAGAGAGAGACGGGTTGAGTGAGTGCGTGATGGAGAGATAGAGAGAGATAGAGAGAGATGGAGAGAGAGAGGCCGAGTCATGGAGAGACATGGAGAGAGATGAGAGAAGCAGGACGCAGTGGAGAGAGTGAGAGAAAGCGAGCGCGAGGGAGAAATGGTGACAAGTTTCACAGCACTACCACTAATTACCATTAAGCAAGGCAATCAAAGGCAGTAGCAGTTTGTGAAGAAAGGCACTTTAATCATGAAAGTGATTCACCCTGGCCCTCCGTCTGTCATCTTTCATAATCCAGACACAAGGCTAAGGCAAACACACCGAAAACACACTGGAACAAGTTGCCTTTCTGTCTTGTTCTTGAAATTCTAGCATTCAAATATGAGTAATGTGATACGCTATTGACACAGTGAAAGGAATAAAACTACTGCGCAATATGTGTAGGTGTATGCCGGACGGTCTGTCTGTCTACAAATCAATGTACCCCTGTGTATCTGTGTGTGTGTGTGTGTGTGTGTGTGAGATTGCGTCTGCGTGTGTGCCTTCATGACAACTCTATGGCGTAAACTCATGGGCGTGGGTGTGTGTATGACAATTTGCCCCCGGTTTGTTGGCACGTCCGACAAACAATTGATCGGCTAATTGAACTCGGGAGCTCTTTCATGTTTCGACATGTGTACCTGGATAGAAGATGTTGATGGGACGTTTGAAGAAGAAAGCCGCCGCCGTAATCAGGACGCCCTGTCAGCTTCAAATGGATTAGCGCGCTTGATTTGCGTGCCGGCACTTCAGAGTTCAATTACAAAGGGGTGGAGGGACGTAGGGGGTGGGTTGGAAAAGAGAGAAACAGGAATGCATTTCAGAGAAGGTGGCGCTTGGTGGATTCTAAAACAGGATGCATCCGTTGCTCATTAGCAAGATGGAAAGCTGTTTGAAGTTCTAATGTTTGGCAGCGTTGGCAGCAACTGCGACAAGAAGGCTCCGTGATGAAATTTAGGTGCTCTTTTTCCGACTTACTTACAGGATGGGAGGAACGTAGCAGACTCGGCTGACGCAAATCATGTGGCTGCGTTTGCTTAAGATAAAAGTATATGATTTACTTAAAATAAAAAAAATAAACAGTAAATAATTATTTTAAATTGAAGATATCTTGATACAGAGATTCCCTCAGATGGGTGTGAAGGTAGGCATCGTTGGAGCTGTAAATCATACACAGTGTGATATCTCATCACTGCGGAACCACGCCGTCTGTGTATGCTGATGTATTTGGTATGCAGCGCTGCCTCACACGTGCTACATTAACATAGAGGTGTGATGTTTTTTTTTTTTTTTCTTTTTTAAGATGTTCAGTTTACTCTGTGAGACTGTGCATGTTTTCACCAATCCAAGGTAGCGTGTATTTCATGTTTAATGGTGAAATTGCTTGAAGAATGTTCACCTGCTCTCAGAATTCAAAGGTGTTACCGTGTTCTCCTCAAAACACTTAAGTGCTAAGATTACTAATCATTACAAATACATTTACTGACAAGAGGGCTCAAAAAGAATCAGCCTAGAACATTTGTACTGCAGGTAATATAAAACAAAACTGGCAGGTTAATGTGCAAAATTCTATCAATTTTGGGGTTAAAATTATGTTAAATTCATCATCTGCACAACATCTGTAAAACTTACAAGATCCAATCTATGAAAGAGCTGTCATTTTGTCAACCAAGGACTTAAGTAAATACTCTTTAAAAAAGTATCATAAGTTGTTTTTTGCTATAAATTTTGTATAAAAGTAGATGTCACTCATTTTGCAATAGAACTTCAATAATTGTTATTATTACACTTCCATTTTCAGATCATCACTTCAGGGGAGCCTGCTCATTCTATTTAAACTGATGTCAAGGCCTATAGCTTTTAACCAATCAATCATAAGTCCAAAGTAAACTGCCTTTCTTTTTTTTTTTTTCACAACCCACACAGACTGTTTTAATTACAGCCAGTGTTCTAACAGCTCAGACAGACAAGACAGAATAAAAATTAAAAAGCAAGAATAAATAAATGAAGTGAAAAAGTGACACCATGATTAGATGCAGAACCTCAGACTTGACCGTCATGAGTACGGTGCAGGCCACCGTGTTAATTAATTTTAATACGACTCATAACGCCAAGCAAATTATCCACTGTCATAAAGCAGGGCTGGCATCAGTGCCCGGTCTGTTTTGTCAATTACACGGTGTCAGCCGCCTGACGCGGGAAAGTGAAAGGGGTCAGAGGTTAAGTAACAAGTTAAAATGCAACGAGCATCTGAGAGAGGTGATGGGGGGGTATCAAGGTGATCACATGCTGATGAGCAGCATCTACATGGAACAAATGCCAAGTTTTTCTTTTTCTTAAGACTTGAGCATGTGCTAGAGTTAATATGGAAATATAAATCATTCTACTGATGTTGGGTGTTGTGACCTTTTCAAATGAGTGACTCACACAAAGAGCAAAAAGAAGAAATTGTGAGTCAGATGAAAAGCATGAGTAAAAAACAACTGACTTCAGTCAAGTCAGTGTCTGCACTGTGAATAATTCAGATTCTCATATTCTTATATTCTCTCATATTCAGCCTTAAAATCTTATTTTTCTTAAAGCAAGAGAAAAATGCTGCCAATGGGGTGAGATAACTCCACTTGCTTACAATGCAGTTTCATTTGTTTCAGGAATTTTCTAGAAATGAGTGTCTTGAAACATGTCAGAAAGGCAGATCACTGCACTACTATCAAGAAAATGGCACTTGATTCTACAAAACTCTTGAAACAAGTTGATTTGCATTGGAAACAAGTGAAATTATCTAACCCCATTGGCAGATTTCTTCACTTGAAAATTACAATTTTAGGGCTCAATAATAGACTAAATGACTTGATTCAGATTTTTGCAGTGTGCCTTGAGTGCAAGATGAACAGGATTTGAACCAGCCTAATAAGCACCATTATACCAGACAGAATTGGCCAAAGTATTGTCAGTGGATCAATTTCAAATCACTTAATACAGGATTGATAGAGACTGGAAGCAAACCAAACCTGTGTATGGCAAAACTGTGAACAACTTGAATAAATAATGTAATAGTAAAATAATGGCTTTACAATGCTTGTTTTGTGAGTGGACGGCATTTCACAGGGAATGAAAGGAATTTTAAGCAGTGAAGATGTACTGTTCCTTCCAGATGTTAATTCATTTTCAAACCAAAGTGATTAACCGCCAGCGGGGATAAAAATAGGGGGAAAAAAGAGAGAGAAAACAACAGTGACAGCCTATGGAACACTAATAGCGTGTTTGATGGCTTCATTCCCAGTTTTATTTATTTATATACCATTATGTTCCCAGAAATACAAAAGGGCTCCTGAGATGTTGTCGTGTTTTCTTTTCTTCCTTTAGAGAGAAAGAGAAAGACAGAGAAAACAAGGTCCTGAATTTCTCCCCCCTGAGAGCGCCGATGTGGTCTTCCCTGGCGCCACCAGGGACGTCTTCCGTCCTGCCTCCCTCACTTCGGGGAGCATCGGCTGTCCCCAAAGACTCCGGCACGTCCCCGCTCCCCAGCCGGAAAGTCAGAATAACTAGGGCATCGGGGAGAAACTTCACAGCATAATTAAAGGAGTGTTTGTGGTTTCCGCCCCATCTCGCTCTGTGTGTGTGTGTGTGTGTGTGTGTGTGTGTGTGTGTGTGTGTGTGTGCTGTGTTGTGTGTATGTGTTTGCACAATGCACAACAAAGATACTTTTGGGAGGCAAGTTAAGTGATTAGTTGCACCGTGCAACCCAGATTTGGATGACAGCCTTCCCCCCTCCCTGCCTAAATATCAGCGTATCCTAGAACCTTGAAGAATACTGCATTAGATGATATATGCGTACAATCTACATATTTTAAAATCCAATTTTTCCTCCTAAAACATCAGTTCATGACCAAAGATTCTTGCGCTGTATGTGCTGATCATTTAACCATGGGACAAAGTAGTGTTGAATGGTAGAAATGGAAAGAACATATTCCTGGGCTTTGAGTGGTATGCTCAGCAGAAAATCGCAGAATAGAAGGGAGTTGAAGATGATGGTATCAGTGATAAAAAGCCATTCCCTCTGAGTCGTTTTAAATCAGGACTACACTGGCACTGGCACATGGATTCTCTTGTCATTACACTCCTTTCATTCTCTCTCTCGCTCTCTTTTGGCCTCATTACCTTTGGCACACTCCTCTCCATTTGTTTTTATTCTCACACCTTCATCTCTCCTGCTCCCTCTCCCCGCGTGTTTCTCTCCCCCATGCAACTGTAATGACCTTCCCTTCGCTCGTCCCCTTTGCTGTGGGAGGCGAGGGTGTCAGAGAGAGAAAGCGAGATAGGAAATGAATATTGAAAGAGAGAAGAAGTGACAGACAAAGTGAGACATGGGAAGCGGGAGAAGCCACAGAGAAGCAGAGGCCGACAGCACAAAGCTCAATCATTTTCCCAGCCAGTCAGTCGTTAAGTTAGTCAGTCAGTCAGAACAGACTGTGCCTCACAGTAGCTTCCTCTTAACTCCCCATTTCATGGATGTAGAATTGGCAAGAGAGAGAGTGAGCGATAGCACTCACTTTACAAAACATGAAAGAACACTTTACATGGCGGAGTCCCCTTGGATTCCTTCCCCTCTTCACACTCGCTGTCAAAATATTGACACAGGAGAGAAAAGCAAGCTGGATTTACTCTCATGTATCAGACACTTTGTCCTTTTGAATTATTGATAGTCCTGGAAGGGGGTTTGCGCTGGACACAGGGCTATCCTCAGGTCTTTTTCACACATCTACAGTGGTAGTACCTGTGGCACCAGTCTCTAGCTAGCTACATGGCTGGCTCAAAGCTCTTTGCTGATAGAACTGTAGTGTAGCTCAAGGCTAAAAAGAGACTGAATGGCTCTTAGTGAAACACCTGGCCTCAAGGCATAGGGACTTCTAAAGTGTTTAGCTAATGGGAAATTGTAGAGGTTGTAAGTTCAAGTACAGTACGCTGGATGGCAGCGCTACCAGAGTGCCCTTGAGTGTAAAGACCAACATATTAATTTAGAACAGTATTGAGAGAAATACTACAGATACATATACTGTAAGGTGATAACTGCGGAAGCGACCTGAGGCTTTTCATGAAATGCTATACTGTAAAAGAACAGCAGTATATATATCGAAGCAAACCAAGCACATGGATGAACCAAACTACTACAGCCCAACTGCTTGCAACTTCCAGAAGTCACATTAATAATTGATCACAAAAAAGAAATCACATTTAGACTTGACAGTAAATGAACTTGTATAATCACAGCTTGCCTGTACACAAATGACATCACAGCACATCCTAGTGTTTTGTGGGGATGAAATAAGGTTACATTCTGCATTCAGAGAGGTTTTTGCAATACTGAGTGTTTAAGTTTTCACATCCCACAGAGCAAAACTAATTTAACTGCTTTAATCTTTAATCTGCATTTGTTGGCCCCTTGAAATATTTTATTCAAAAGTCTAACATCAGCTACACGTAAAAAAAATAAAATAAAATCAGAGATACATTTTATCAATCACACTGACCAAGATGTCAGATGGCATCTTATAATTCCATCAGGGTTTTCCTAGGACTTCGACTCCGACGCTAAGACCATTGATGATGAAGCAATCAAAGATTCTTTGTTGCATTATCAGTGGCAATGATGTAGCCACTCCTGGCAATAGGATGATGCAAACAGCCTCAGTGTTATATGTGTAGATCGTGCTGATGAATTTCAATAATTGGAACTCAGTGCAGCAATAAGTAGGTGCTACTTTAGAAAGAGAGAGGCAGAGAGTGAGAGAAAATGGTTGGATGGATGGATAGATGGATGGATTGGTGGATGGTAAATGTGTGGGTGGGTAGACGTGCAAGTGGATAGATGTGTGGATGGATAGGTGGATGGTGGACATCCTTTTGTTGCAGTGCAGTATCATCATACTTTTTTGGTGGTTGTCAGTCCAACTTTCCACTAGTAATTGGATGGTGGTGATGTGGGCAATCACACACGTCTAGCACCTACTTATAATCTCCCTCCAACACCAGAAGTAACGCTAAATAATAATTTTTGGTGGATGAGTGAAGAGGTGCTTACCTTTGAATTACCATTGCACAATTTGTGCAAACCACTCTAACTGCATTGAAGCACTGGGGTGTAATAGAGTAGTGCAAGAAATCATTCTCGCATGTATTATTTCAGTTGAATATGATGCTATATTTTTATGCTTGAAGATAGCCAACCAAGTTATATAGCACATATTTTACCTATTATATATTTGGCTGAATTAATCAAACCCACCTAAAAGTCCCTCATACACCATATAAATTCTACAGCTGTTGGGGTCAGTTCATGAGAGATGGAAGCATTTCAATGCCCTGTTCCAAACAGGAACCATTATGTTAAATCAAGTCATATCTATTTATGAAGCACCTTTAACAAAATAGGTCGCATAGGCTGCTTTCATAAATCACTATCATTATGAGGAATACAAGCACATTATCAGAGTTTTAAATGTAGGGTATGCTCTGGGGTACTTCACAGCTTGCTAGCTGGTTGACCAGGTTTTATTCCTCATACTAGAGCATTTAATTGAGTTTGCCCTAAAATACAATGCAACCATGTCCTGCTTTTTTAGCTGTTCAAGGTGCAGGGGCAGCCGAGGAATTGTGTTATGCAAACCAGTATTCGCTGTGAAAAACCTGCTTATGTCACTTGTTGTCACCCTCACTTTGTGGAGAGAGGAGTGCAGCACTGGACACGTGACTTTAAACTGACCGAGACAGTGGGTTTGAACCTTTGAACCTCAGCAGTATCTCGACAGGTGTTCCCTGGGGGTATCAGATACGTATGGACCAGCGGGAGAGCTGACATTTAGTTAACAAAGAGCACGCTAACGTAACCCCTATGGGGTTGCAGGTGAGTCGATCACCAAGCCATGTTACCATGTATCAGATGAGTTGCTGACATTTGTTTTTTTTTTATCATTATCTCACTCACACTCACTCTTACTCTCTCACTGTGAAAAGTCAACTCAATATGCACTTACCTCCCAATGCATTTGCAATGTGTCACAAGCGAAAGGGCGCTGGAGGGGAAAAAGACACACATGTTCGTAGTGGTGTATTCCTGTCCTTTCACGGTGTGATTTTTCACCCACATGCCATGGACAATTGCTGCGGTATTTTATAACCTGAGTATAGTATGTGTGTGCTGCAATCGTTTGTACGTTCTGGGCCTTTCTCTCTCTCTCACCGTCAAATTAATGATCTGAGTATATGATCCGTTATAAGGTGACGGCATTATATAGATTTATGCGATACACCATGTAAACAATCAAAGAAAACTTGCTTGATATGTTTTACAATGGTAATCAAATCAGTAGTTGCCTAAACTGAGGGTAAACTGTTGCAGAAATAGATGCATCAACATATGAGAACTGCACCCTGATACACACTTTCTATTGCAATATCTAGGAATAAGTGCATCATCCCTCATTGTCCTATTACTTCCCGGCTTCCTCCTAGGCATGTGCTGAAACACACAGGCTTTGTTCCACAGAGCAACGGCTGAATAATCTCCGCTCTCTTCCCAGTGCGTTGGCCACCTGAGGCAAGTTCATAAAAGCTAAGATCTGAGACATTAATTCACATGATTCCATTAAAAACATGTGATTGCATTAAGCCCATTCGTTACAGAGCAGTGGGGTGTGCATATGTGTGTATTGCCCACTTGTGTAATTTGATTCAAGGGATCTCCAAGGCGATTTCATCAGTTAATTAACTAGCAGAATGTCATTGATATTCCTCTCTTTTTTTCTCTCTTTCCTTTTATTTTGTTTATCTAAGGGCCGCAGAGGTGTGGAGTCATTTGGCGGGCTTTGCCTGTTGACTACTGTGGAGCCGTGCATCTCAATGACAGTGATTAGAAGATTACAACATCCTTCTAATAAAGCCTCATCCCTCAAACATTCTCATTTCCCACTATGTCATAATGGCATCAGGCAATATTCCCCTGTGGAGGTGCCCATTATGACAACAATCAAAGGACAACTCCAACATTCCAGAGGTATTTTTTCAATGCCCACACAAAATGAAATTTGAATAATGTACCCAATGATATCTCTGACAACAACATCCACCTTCACAATTACCCATACCTTGTACTAATTACCATCAATTAGTCGTGGAAACAGGTAGAGATATCAGACTCTTTCATCAAGTATTAGTTTCAGCTGATTATGGAGAAGCAGCACATTGCAACTCCACACACACAACTCTCCCTCTAGGCCTAATTGGGTCTTAGATGATTCCAGCGCTGTTTATTTAGCCCTGATTACACCTGGGATAAAGACTTCAATTAAAACCAGAGCCATAATGATCTCGTCTTAAATGCCAGCCCTGTACCACCAAAGGCCTCTCGTCGAAAGGTCACTAGCACTCACAGCAGCATATTGTGCAGTATCATTCTTTTTAAAATTCAAGGTTCTGGCATCAGAGAGATAGTGGCCCTGTTGAACACTAAACATTATAAATACTTAATCATAGACTTTCTTCTGTGAGCCATCAGGGAGGAAGACAACAAAGTTACTCATTTAAAGGTACTAAAATGAGATATTTATTCTATCTGTGTTTATATCACAGAGCGCCTCAGGGCTACAACCATACCAAAGCCTGATTAACATGCCGACGACAACAACAGCTGAGAAGGTATTTGTGTATTTGTCCGTGTGCGTGTGTGTGAATGTGTGTGTGGTGGAGAGAAAGAGTGCACTTAAACATTTCTCATTTGTTTTCCTTGTTTACCTGTAGGGCATTCCACCAGAGCAGAAGCATAGATTACTTGTTATTGACAAATCACCCAAGCTGATTGCTGCATTAGCTCTGCTTTTAAAATTACTCTTCACTTTGATTACTTCATCATTGCTTTCTCAAAGTGCCCAATGTGATAAATTATACATTTTATATATTTATCTCTACATTATTTAGAGTGCCAAGGACTACGATTGGGGACTATTGTGCCAATTTCCTTTCGGAGTCAATCTTTTTTGTTTCAAATAATAGGGTTAGAGAAAGCGATGTCGGTATCACCCGTGGCATGCAGGAACCTGATTAGGCCACACAGGAAGTGTGCTTTTCATCTCCTATTTCATCAGGTTGCATCATTGTGGGTTGTCATTGACACATCCTTCCTCGTTGAAAACACATGGGGTCTTAACCAACATTTCCCACCTGTCATATTATTTTCTTTGTTTCACGATAACATCATTGTCAAGCTGACATCATGGCTATACCTACAACTGTCAGTGTAACTATTTTTTGACACCACGCACAGCTGTAATGTGGGTTCCTTTTCTTTTCCCGTGTCACCAATGCCATTGCGAAATCACGTCCCATTTCTAATTGGCACTACGAGCAAGTTATTGTGAGTATGGAACATTTCCAGCAGTTCATGATTCACCCCCGCATCCAATCCTTCCTTGCATCATAGGGTCCCCAATGCATCACAGTGGTTTTCATACATTGCTTTCCCAAAAGCACAGCTTCAGCTGCCTGACCTCCCCTAATGTCATCTTGCTAATGTGTCAACTAAAACGACGGGAAAATGCCACAGTGATTTTGTTTGTTATTATTCTGTTGCATCTACTTTTCATTGTGACCATAAACTGCCAGTCTGTTTCATGGTAACGTGGCATACTCTCACACTAGGATGTCCTAAAACCCTGTGAAGTGTGTTACAGGATGACATTCTACTAGCGTGTGAGCCAGGCAAATCTGGCTCAGTAATCCTTTGCCTGACAGACATAAGTTATGTCGCACAATGCCACACACACACACGCACGCACACGCACACACACAAACACCACAGCTTCTTACCACACGTGTGTCAAATAGTATTTCCTAATATTTGTTTTAACTTCAGACCAGACAGATGGAGTTTACTACATCAGGGAATGCAAATATTGCTGGGTAAGGTGCCAATCTCAGAAAAGTATACAGGAACTACTTTCACATTTCAGGATTTCTTCCCTGTGACTGTCTCTGGTTTCTGGCATACATTCTCCAGTCCTATTTGGCAAACCCCACCCATCTGTTACTCCAAACAGGCTATAACAAACACTAAGAATAATTTGCAAACACCATTTAACCCAGGTCTGCTTCCTACTTCCTCAGCAGTGAAACACAGATGATTTGGTTTGTGCGGTGGGGAAGGAACAGCAAGGCATATTCCTTCCAGATTGAAATATTTGTCATCATGCTCTCACTCGCAAGGCGCCCTCTCTCTCTCTCTCTCTCCTTCTCTCTCTCTCTCTCTCTCTCTCTCTCTCTCTCTGACAAATGCGTACCATGCACCACAAGCAGCATTATGTGACTCACCAAGTAAAGATTTATTCCTTCCATTACCTCCCGCCCCTAGTCTCTTAATATCAGGACTTTCAAACCTGCACCAGGGCAATGAAAAAAACAAAACAAAAAAAAAACACTTTCCTTATTTTGTTTTTTGGTGCTCATGTAATTTCCTATCTCGGAGCAGAAACCTTGAGATAAAAACAGTGTTTTTGTTTTCCACAGACACATTTTCCCCTCTCTCTCTCCATCCCTTGTTGTCAGAACTTGCTTGGGAAATGCGACTGACAGGTTTGTGCTTTTTGCTAATGCATTTGCCCTTTGCATATATAAATGTGATTCTCTACGGTGCATGGATGGAGGCTTTTAAATGTGACAGGTATCAGTGTCGAGATCAACTCATCTGAGGGCGCAGCGCTCGTCACTTCTTCCTGCTAATTCTGTTACAACCACTGGGACTCCTCTTAAGGAACAAGAGCGCCTTGATGTTTGGCCCTCTGGCATGTGAGGTTTGTTTGTGGGCGGTGTGTGAAGGCACACACACGTATTGATGTACACATATACACATACTAAGCAAACTCACTTTTCCACAGATACACTCTCATAGACAGACACACAAACAAACACACACACACACACATTATCACACACAGCCACAGGCGTAAGAGAGGTGTTGAGAAGCTGGAGCATCCATAACAGGTTCGCAACAGAAATAGGCCCTATAATTTACCTGTGCTAAATGCAGCTATTTAGTAAGTGCCAAAGCGACCAGCATCCTACTCTCCCATTCCACTCGCCTCTGCTCCTACTCCTCCTCCTCTTCTCCCCTCCTGCCCCAGATTGTAATTGTCTCCTGAAAGAACACACAGTAAATAAAGCTAATGCAATATTTTCTCCCGACTTCGTCTTGTGATGTACTGCCGCGTTTGGCTTGCCGGAGAACTAAGTTTTGAAATTGAACTCGGGGGCTGGTTAGATGAATAATGACTTTTCTGAAATAGTTTTCAAGGTTAGCGTTCACTGAAAAGGACACACTTTCACATCTGAAGTCCATTTCCCTCGCGAGGGAAATATACACAACGTCTGGAAATGGGGATTTTATTTTTCCTTTTTTTTCCTGTTCTTTTTTGATAAAAAAAAAAAGAAAAAAGACAGTCTCTCCATCTGCTTTTGCTTTTGTCTCGCATTCTGTCTAGCTCTCTACTTCTCCCTCTCTGTTTCTCAATGTCTATCTCACCTCCATCACCTTCTTCCGCCTCTCCTCTCACCCCAGCTGCCCCTGCATCGCCTCTGTGACATCTCCTTCACTGTCTGTCTTTCTTTCTATCCACCAACCATCCACTTCTCTCGTTCTCTGTCTACCTGCCATCGTCTTTCACTCATCCCTAAGTGCTGCTTTCCCCTCCACTCCCTCCCAGTCAGCTCCTGTCTCCATGGTGTAGTGATGGTCACCATGGCAACTGTCAGGCGAATGGAGGAGTGGCTCACAGGGGTGCAGAGGAGGTGAGTATGTGGAGGTAAAGGGACCACTTTAGTATGTTGGGAGGATTTGACAATGCCATAGTGAGGCAAATGCCACTGCTAACTCATGCACACACACACACACACACACACACACACACGGATAGAGATACACACACATATGCACTCATACATACTGCTAACTAGCACAAACTCCTCTACTACTCCCCCAATTACAGTACAAATGTACATTACACCCTCCTCTTTCCCCCACCCATCCATACACCCACACACACACATACACACACACACACACACACAAACAGACACATGCACGCACACTCAACAGGCACACAGAAGCTCTCAGTGCAAGAGCTTTAGAGTTGAGAGGCTTACCATTGGAAATGGGGTTTAAAGACTACCTGTGGATTCCCATACAAAGAGATTGAACTAATGTAAAATTGGCTTAGATAGAGAGAAAAAAACAGACCATGCTTTCTCACCAAATGAAACTGCATCAGAGAACTGAAAGTGAGTCAATTTTGTTCGGGGAAAAAAGGAAAAAGAGAGAAAAGCACCTATTACCAGTACCCGAAGACAAGCTCCAAGTTCATGTTTTATTTACAAATCTCTTAAGCTTCATCTTCTTTTTATTTTTCCATCTGTGAACCTTCATCTCAGTATGCGGCTGAGCTCCCTATGAAGATCCATTGGATTACATTGGACAGTTTGGTCAATGAAGGTGGAAGATTAGAAACACAAACAAGAAAGAAAAATGGTCATTGGGGATGGGAGAGAGAGAGAGAGAGAGAGAGAGAGAGAGAGAGAGAGAGAGAGAGAGAGAGAGAGAGAGAGAGAGAGAGAGAGAGAGAGAGAGAGAGAGAGAGAGAGAGAGAGAGAGAGAGAGAGAGAGAGAGAGAAGTATGAGAAGAGAGAGAGAGAGAGCTGATGAAGATGATAACTGAATGAACAAGGAGTATGAGGGGAAAGGGAAAACAAAAAATAAAGACAGGGTCAGTCTAAGGAGGGGCCGAGGTACAGACAAGCACATAGGGAGATAGGCAGACAGAAAAACACACTGTACATACAGGCGGACAGTGAGACTGGCAAGCATACTGACAGACAAACAAATATTGTCAAGCAGGCAGACGGAGAGATGGAGAGACTGACAGATAGACTGGTTGGGCAGGCATAAAAGCAAAGAGTCCGACAACTGGGCACTTACATGATGACAGACACGCAGGTAGGTAGTGAGACAGACCCACAGACAGATGCACCTGCACAAAAACAAACTGAAAAGCAAACCAGACAGGTAGACAGACAGACCAAGAATGTGTCAGACATGTTAATAGGTAGCTGTCAGGCAGCCAAGCAGTCATAATCCATAATTCCATCCTCATACCATCCGTATGGATGTATTTGGATCCTGTTTTCATTAACCTTGCAGACCCTTGTGTTAATGTGCTGCATATGCTACACTTGCACATTCACCCAGGCGCGCGCACACACACACACACACTCACACACACACACAGAACTCACATCCACTTGTGCCATGTAAGCCTAATGACTGGAGATTATTTGTGCATGGACACGTAAAATGGTTGACCAGCCGGTGCATAATTTTTGCTAGGCTTGACTTGTTAGTGCCAAGCCATATTTTAATCGACCAGCGGACTCCAAATGGTTGCTGGCTTGGTGATATAGGGATGGATGGTGTTGTGTATGCGTGTGCATATGTGGACAGGTGCATGTGTGTGTGTGTGTGTGTGTGTGTGTGTGTGTTTGTGCATCCTGTTCATACAGATAAGTAAGTGGTCATTGTGATTATATCCAAGACTGAGAGAGGATCGAGCAGGAGAGACAGTCAAACGGACAGGCCGACAGAATCAGACAGACACCGGGAAATGGAATTTCAGAGAAAATGAATCCACCTTGATAACACTGAAGTCGGGATTGAGAGAAGAGAGAAAGAACGGGAACAAGGTAGCCTGTGCTCTGAATACAAGTGAAGCAAATGAAAGGGATTCTTCGGTCAGTCAAAGTCAAAAGTTGACTTGAGTAACTGGTCTGCTTCAGGGACAGGTTAGATTCCATCTCTCTCATTTTTGTCTGCCAGCAGAAGACAATACCACTGAAGAGCTAGACTAAAATTCCTGTTATTATCTGTGGGGGGTGCAGTAAGTGGCAAGCTGCCCGAATTGAGAAAGTGAGAGTGCATTGAATCTAGCTTTTTAATAACCATTGGTATGTCCGCCGCCGTCTCAATGACTGATTCAATCTACTCCCTGTTGCAAGCTGTGAAATAATAATGATTGAGGTGACATGTGCATGTGTGTGTGTGCGCATGTGTTTGAGTGAGTGTGTTTGTGTATGCCCTGTATGTGTGTGTTTGTCTGTGCATGTTTGCTTTGGCACACAAGCGCTGATTTATGCACAGGGCCTTGGTCATGTTTTGGGGGTTGCAGACGCACGAGTGTTTGTGTGGAAATACGCTTCACACTTCTATAAGGCCTGAGCATTTTGCATATTCGTGTGCACATCTTTGTACTTTTGCGACAATTGCCTGCATACTTGTGCTTCTTGAGTGTTTCCGGTTGTTTAACTTTTCTTAGTAGTTTTGTATGCCAGCATGCATGAATGACTTTGTCTGTATCAGTGAGTGTGTGTGCGTGTGTGTGCGGACGGGGAATGAGCAGTCTGTCATGCCTGAGAGGGAGCCAAGCCTGTTTAAATTGCCTTCTGGCTTCCAAGCCTCTCATCTGCAAACTGGCACCTCTTGTTCTCTCTCTCTCTCTCTCTCTCTCTCCCTCTCTCTCTCTCTCTCTCTCTCTCCCTCTCTCTCTCTCCCTTGTTCTCTCTCTCTCACACCCACTCACCCATCCTTTCTCTTTCTTTTGTATGTCCACCTCTGTCTTTCCTTCTGTTTTGTATATATGTCTCTTTTCTGTCATCCCCCTTCTCTTTTTCTCCTCTCTCTCTCTCTCCCTCTTTCTGTTTTTCCCCTCAGTCAGTTTTTGTACTCCGCTGCCATGATGCTACTCTATACTCAAAACAATGACACCATTAGCTTTCCACTGCAAGCACACACACACACGTACACACACGTACACACACACACACACACACACACACACACTGTCAAAGCTTACTACTTGCATGGTATCTCAGCTCCAGCCGCATCTTAAAAGTGAACGAAACCAGAGGTACTGCATGCGCACTTGTTGCCCACGATTATTTTGTAATACAATACCAAATGACAGAGCTATTTACAAATCGAACATAATTTTGTAATTACACTGAAAACTGGCACAGACACGCTAAAAGCAGCAGGCTTTTAGTTTCCGCGTGCTATCCTCCATCCCCATTCATCACGCATAGACTTGTTACTTGTGAATAGCACTTACTGTCCCCATTCAGTGTATGTGAGTGTGTGTGTGTGTGTGTGTGTGTGCGTGCGTGTGTGCGCGTGCACATCTGTTGATACGCCACTAATAACCCCCATTTGTTTGTCCTTCAGTGTAATGGCCTCCATAAATCACATCATATTCTCCTAAGAGATCCGCCACTGGGCCCTTCGCTCCCTCTCCCTCTCATCTAGCCTTGTGTCTCACCCGCTGCTCCCCCCCCCTCTCCCAACACACACACACACACACACACACACACACCTCCCCATGCTTTCTCTGCTTTTTCTTGTTTTTGTTTTGCTCTCTCCCTCCATCCCTCTCTCTCTCCCATGTCTCTCACACTTCATCCTCTTTCTTATACCCCCCCGCACTTCCTCCTCCTCCTACTCTCTCCCATTTTTTTCTCTCCTCCCCCACCTGCCCAGTCCACCCCTCCTCCCCATCCTCTCCTCCCTCCTCGCAGCACCCCCCCCATCCCCCCTTTCAAGGTCTCTGATGAGGTCCGCTGATTGAACCTTGTTTCCACCCTCTATTTTTCTCTCTCCATTGATTATCACATTAGTCAGGGTTTGATGTTTGAGTTGCTCCCTTCACTTTTCGGTTGTGCGAAGGTTGTCATCGTGTCGCGGTGCTAAATGAATTGAAAAGGCCATATGTCAAATGGAGTGATTAGTTTTGTTTGTGAGGAGGTACTTGAAACAAAATGGCTAAGCAGGTTGCTCTCGGATCCTGCGAGGACAGCATTCTCTGTGTGTGTGTTTGTGTGTGTGTGTGTGTGGTGGTAGAGGGTATTCATGATTGTCCTTGGATACCTTGGCGTTATATAGAATTCGGAGAGGTTTAAGAGCTTCATGCTGTTTCAGCCAAGGTTGTTTTTCACACTCTCTCTCTCTCACACACACATAGCTTTCTCTTTTTGTACTCCTTTGTCCCTTACTGTGGACTCCCTTTATAAAGCTTCTTTATACTAGAGCCTTACTACTGTACACACACACACACACACACACACACACACACACACACACTGCTCTAGCACATGAATTTGTTCACAGCCTAATGCTATTACTCAACCTATTCAGGAAACCCTTTATCTATTGAACTGCACCCATAAACACAACGAAGACACACACATGCACACGCACATGCACGCACACACACACATACACACACATACACACTGACACAAGATAAGCACATTTACAGTTTCACCTACGCATACAGAGCCCCTTATACACTTCAAAGTGGGGAAGCCTATCTCTCAAGCGGGCAATCGTTCTGGTTACAGCATTAGAACCTGGATAAAGAAATATTTACTGAACCTGAACATATGCTCTCAAATACAGCTAAACCCTCGAGTGGAGAAGACAGGGAGGCTTTTGAACGTTGGGTAAGGAGAGCAGAAGAGGAGAAACGGGGAGATTGGGGCCATGCTGTTTTAGCTTTGATTTTATTTATTTATATAATGTTTTTGTAGAAATACAGGTAGATACCAGGGGTGTGGTAGAGTGTAAACCCACCCAATCTCAGTTTATCCACCTTATTTTATTTGTGAAATGTAATTAAACCACCTTTTCAAATTAGTTAAATGTTTTATTATCTAAAATCCAAGAATCATACATTTAAGTTACATGAAAGTTAGTTTTTGTAACACTTTGAAATAACCATCCCTAATAAATCGGGAAGTTTATTATTTTTAACTATCAAAAAATGTATTGTAATTGCATACTTATTAGGATTAATCCAGGCACGTTGCCATTTTATATAAGATTTATTCCTTCAAATGAAATTGTACAGCAACTTATCAAGAGTTGAGTAAGTGGATTTGGGAATCTTACTGACATAAACTATCTCCATGAGACTTCTCTTCTGGTTCAATCTCTTTTTCCTCCCCCTTGAGCTGAACTCCCATCGGCTGTTGCCAGGATCACACTCAGATTGCAGTCTTGGCGAGTCTCGGACAGGTTCACACTACATGAGGCCAACCAGACTGTGCCCGACAAAATGAAATATGTTTGGAAAAAACTGTCGGGCCAAACAGCCAAAGTCGACAGTCTTGAGCCCGTTCACCCTACAGGATAATCTGTGCCGACCGTATTCCACATCTAGTCCACATGAATATAAAAATCAAAGGCAATTCTATTACAGGTACGCAAATAGTTAATCTTTTTAAGACCACTTATTAACCATTTAATAAATGAGTTATTGATGCTTGGAGTTTTCTAACCTATTTATTTACCACCTTATCATCTTTGATTATGCAAAGGTGTCCAACCTGTGTCTTTTTCATACTGATCAGACGTATAAAAGCTCATTCATTGGATTTCACATCTCTGCCAGTGTTATTCATCATATTTTGGGGTTGCATTCCCGCAGTGACAGATGGACTCTGGACTCACCTCAAAACTGATCCAAGCTCACACAAAAAGAGAGACAGCATGCTTGACTCCATTCTGTCGCAGGTAAACATGGAGCACAAAAGCTTGTCATCAAAAGGATTCCTGGATGCTGACTGCAATTATCCATAGAATGATGGGAGTGATTGGTCGTTTTCAATTATTGCCCATACTGGTTTCTGTGGATAATTAATTTTTTGGGGATAATTCTTTTTTTTTTTTATAATTTATTTATTTTATGAACTTTGAAAGTATGGATTTTGTACTTGCCAATCAAATTCCTTGTATAGTGGCAACCTGGCACATATAAGAAGACATTTAATATCAATTCCATCAGTTCCATACACATTACAGGAACCCTGGGTAAAAACTATAATAAAAAACTGTTAATATTTACGTTTGTTTTTTGTTGTTTGATTTTTCTTCCAAAAAATCACAAACCAATACAAATGGCCTTATTGAAACATATCAAATATTAAAACAAACAGCAGCCTTTCCACCTCAATATAAAAAATCTCAACATCAAATATCATAAGAGGCTGTTTAGTTTGGTTCCTTGAGCTCTCTCAAGGGAGATTTGTAAATCAGTGTCCCGGAAACAGGTTTGAGGCAATGAATCAGACCAAAGTACAAACTCAAATACAAATAAAACATTGTTTGAAGTCACCACTGCAGACGGCTCCCTCACGGTAAATGGGTCATGTCTCAATATTTCGAAAAGTTTCAAATCATTGCACAACGTTGCCTTGTTGAACTTTTCCTTAATTTAAGGCAGAGCAGTAAGCAGAGTCTGGGTGAGAGGGAGAATAACAAATACTTGAGGAAAAGGAGTCATTTCAGAGCTCATGTTGTTCTCTGAGATTCTTTTTTTTTTCCTCAATGTTTCCTCTGATCCAAACTTCAGAGGTTTTCTTTTTCCCTTTCTTTTTAATATGGTGTGGCCTTCTTCGTCTTCAGTTGTGCCATGCAACATATTTGATCTTAGGATTTATCTCTCAAGACAAGAGCAACGTTGTGTAGGGATTTTACTGAGTGACACAGTACAGGCTGGGATCCACTCATTTCTCTACTTCAGCAAAGGGAAGATGGCAGTCTAGGAAAAAAACCGAAACAAAAGAAAACAATAACAAATAAGCTGTTTCTACTTGGAGTGATGTTTTCCCAGACATCTTCAGTGAGCGGGCCCATGCAGCTATTTTTTGTTGTACTTTTTTGTCTGTGCTTTAGCTACTGTATAACATATGAGTATATAACCAGGTCAAAGTTCACCACAAGGTCAACAGGGAGTATTCTGACTAACAGTCTAACAGCTGTCTGTGTTCTCCTTCCTCCCGCTGTTTTTCCATTGCTCCCTTGCCTCGACAACAACAACACCATCAACATAATATACACGCAACATCTGAACTATCAAATATTTATACCATATTACTGTACGCAGGCTGCCTAAAGCCAACAGGACCGTACATCTTCATAGGAAGCGTTCACCGCTTTGTCATTTTTACTGTACACTACAATAGTCGGGGTATAAGGCAATATTGCTGCTTATTGTCCATATGTGGTTTGACTAGCCGTAAATCCGCTGCGGAGAATATGCAAGATCATCCAGTATGCATGTTATGGGAATATTAAAGTAAAGGGATAAAACAGGGGAAGTAGGTAGTGAGGTGATGGGGAGGAGAGGGGAGGACAGAGAGTTTATGAATCCTGCTTTAATGGCAGCACATTATTCAAAAGTCCTCCAGGCCAAATCCAGCTGTTCACTCCTAGCCCTCGCTCTCTCTCACTCCTATCTTCTTTTCTCTTGCTCTTTTCCCTTTGCCCTCATTCTTCTTCTCCACTGCCCTGATTCTTATTCTCGTTTTCTCCCCCTATTTTTAAAAGCTGCCACCCACCCCATGCACACACACACGCACCTCTCTCTCTCTCTCTCTCTCTCTCTCTCTCTCTCTCTCTCTCTCTCTCCTGTGTCTCTCTTCCTCTCTCTCTCTCTGAAGACGTCTTTTCCTTAATCCCATCCACAGTAGTTGAGTGACAAACCTAATTGGAGTGCAGAGATGGTCCAGCGGGAAACCAGACATGAAGCTTAAAAGACGCTCACTTCTGTAAAGAAACATGCAACATAGAGAGGCAGAGACAGTGATGGCCAGTCAAATAGGCTAGTGGGAGGAAGGCAATGAGTGTGATTGTGTGTGTGCATGCGTGTGTGTGTGTGTGTGTGTGTGTGTGTGTGTAACAGAGTAAATGAGTGAGTGAGTGAGTGAGTGAAATGATGATTTGTTTACAGAGCTGAAACGGTGGGTTCCGGGAGTAAATTTCCCTTTAATTTTTCCCATAGGTAATTTGATTTTTAATTCATAACATTTCATGCGCCATCACACTGTTTGTTGGTAATAAATTGTGTTTGATTCCTTAGTTCCTACACTACCCACAAGCTTTAGTAAGTTCCCAATAATCAGAGACGTTGCTGTTACCATAGAAATGTTCCCCGCTGCAAAGTTGTACATGGTTGGAAGGCAGAGCAGAGTGAAGTAACATTAGTTACTAGCAACCTGTGTTGAAGATTGGCTCATCTCCACCGTGACTGTGCTGTCAGACATGATGTCTTTTTTTTTTCTTTTTTTTTAGGATGAGGGGAAGAGTGTGTGCAGGGGTAAAAATCATTACAAATCAGTAATGCTGTATGGGATAAGTAATTCATTCCCTCTTAAAATATGTTATGTACACAGTCTTATACCCTTGCCTTTTTTTCTTTCTTTTTTTTTGACTCTATTATTATAAGCCTATTCAACTGATAGCTGGTTGGTTTGGATTAAATCTTAATGTTATTTATATCAGGATTTTATGTCTATGGAGAGAATGAATGGGAAATGTCCTTCCAGAACCCGGGCCATTGAAACACGAGGCAGGCACATTTCCTCTCTTTACTTCTGTGCAATTGCCATGAGCGTTAGTGCTGCACACAGCTTGTCTGAATGCAAGGGGCTTTCTATCATTTGTGACCAGTTGTGAGAAGTGCATATATAACTGGACCAATCAGTGTATACCCTTGACAGACAACCACCGACAGCTACTCATGCCAACAGTTATGAATAGCTTGAGTTTGTGAGTCATGGCAAAGATTAAAAGACCTCTATGAAAACATTTACAGTCAATGGCACACAGCATGTGTGGGAGCCCCCCAGGCTTTAGCTGTGGTTAGTCCATCAAAGTTGGTGTCACATGAGAGATATGAGAGAGCTTTCCCTTTTTCCTTTAGCAATCTGACACGCACACACAGTCACATGCACATGCACACACACAAACATACACCCACCCCTTATAAATTCAATGGTAGATGAATGATTAAACCCTAACTAAAGTCCCATCAAACAAAACCAATCTATTCAGACCCTTGGACTGCCTGAAAACAGAGTCTCTATGTCAGTGGGATTTAAACCAACCAAAGTCATTGAAAGATAAACGAACAGAGCCATCAAAAGATGTTTAATGAAATAATTAGCTGTCAAAAGACAGGCTGTGGAGCTGGCAAAGAATCCATCAGCAGGGAGAATAAAATCTACGGCTTTACGTTTTAATCCATGCTTTCAGAGGCCTGGGTTGATACGGGCCACTTTTTCTTTGACTGCGTTTTGTTTGGATTCATCGACAGACTTGTCACAGGATTGAAAACTCTGGTGAAAGCTGTTTGGGGCAGCTGGGAAGTCAGGACATAACAATGAAAATCTGTGGGTTAAAGACATGGGTCACAGCACAGCAGATGTTGCTGCCAGGAATCAAACCCTGTGTGTGTGTGTGGTGTGTGTGTGTGTGTGTGTGTGTGTGTGTGTGTGTGTGTGTGTGTGGTGTGGGGGTGCGGTTGTGTATTTGTCTATGTAGGCTCACACTTTACATGTTTATGTCTGATTGTGTGTTCCTGTGCTTTGTATATGAATATTGTATTTATTATGTTGTATATGAATTTTAGTACATCTGAGTGTAGGATTATTAAGATTTGATGAATGTTACTTTGCAGTCTGTCATGTGACAAGATGTGTACCAATAGCAACACACAATATGTGGTTTTCCAAACTAAGCTCTCAAATGTGTCCAAAATTGTAAGGTTTTCTACAGCCAATCATAGATCATTTGTGCATCCACCCACAATATGAATGTTAAGTGTCTTATATAGATGCAACCTGCCCATCTTAAGATCCAGATTCTGCTCTGCAACACAATGTCCTTCCTTGAACCTGGTCTTATCTCTCAGGTTTTTGGGGGTGAGTGGTAAATTCAAAGCAAGGGAAAACCTTCTTTAGCCTTTTGAAGTTCCCAGACCTGTTTGCGTGAAATCAATCGCAGGCACCTTTTTTCAGATGCCTCACTTCAAAGTGCTGCGCTGTCCTGCTACTGCCGGTGAGGCCTCCCTCCATTTTCATCAGTGGCGCTGGGAGTTTGGTGCCTCTCAGTTCTTAACAGAGATTCCGGTCTCTGATTACACTTCTCCTAGTTGAGGGACTGTTAATGGAACATAAAAATAACTGACCCTGAATCTGTGGTCGGTGGGGTGCATTATTTAACTACTCCTACTCAAAGCCCCGAGGGAGGGAAGGAACGAGGGAGAGATGAGGCAGAGAGCAACAACGAAACAGAGAAAGAAGGCCGTGCGCTTCTACATAAAGTATAAATGACAGGCTTGGAGGGACAGTGCATTGTACCGTTGCTCATCCATTTCAGGAGACAAAAACAATGGTGCAGTCCTGCAATGGGCTTTGGACAACCATATGAAACTTTTGGCTTCCCCACTGCTTGGTTATAGTAATTCTTTAAGGGTGTAGCACATCCTGATGCTGTCGTAATTGGTCTCCTGTGTGTAGATCTTGCAAGAACATTTGGAATGCCTCAAGGCTGCGGGACTGTGTGTGCATGTGTTACTGTACAACCAGGTACAGTGGGAGCAGAAAATGATGTAAAAAAAAAAAAGAAAAGAAAAGCAAAAAAAAAAAAAAAACAATGGGTGGAAGCCGTGGGTTCATAGAGCACCATTCCCACTGTTGATGTACTGGCAATATCAAGTCTGCTTCATGAATTATTAAAAGCAAAGCTCTTTTGTGTTCCGCACAACAAAAACAATGGAGACAAATGAGGAAAACTAGGGAAAAGACAGACTCTCACTCTCTCTCTCTCTCTCTCTCTCTTTCTGTGTGTGTGAGTGTGTGTGTATCTCAGTATCGTGTAACAAAAACATAAGAAATATTAAGAGACTCGTGGTAGAAACAGTGTGGGTGAAAACCATATTCCAACCAACAGATGGTGTGTCTTTGCAGTCAAATACACTCATACAATCTCTCCCACACTGACACCTTTGTTTAAAAAAAAAAAAAAAAAAAATTTAAAATATGTTCCTTGTCATTCTGTCATCCAGGTGAGTATAAAAGGTATAATATATTGAAAACGGTATTCTGCGTCGTTTTCTCTCGTCTCTTTCTCTCAGTATTGAATCGCTCACGCACACACACACACACACACACACACAACGAGTTATTGCCATTCAGAGTAGGAGTGTGTTGGCCGTGATACAGGATCTCAGGTGTTGTCCAGTGTCTTGTGCAAGGCTGTGGATCCTTGGGCCGAGTCAGCTGGGCACTCTCTATGGGGTGTTTGTATTCTGCTCTACAGGGGAACCTTGAGCTGGAGGGCCTGGTACTCTCAAACCAAACACACACACACACACACACACACACACACACACACACATACATACACATGCACGGCCATGCATATACGCAGACATGTCCGCAAACACACATACACACACGGAGGACACGCATACACACAGACTTGCCCCCCGCCAGGGAATCTCATTTATACGCTGGACCTGTATTCTGAGCACAGGCAACCTTGCTTGCTCTCTTTCTCTCTCTCTCCTCTTACTTCTCACTTCAACGTCATCAAGGGAGATTCAATTTTTCTGTCTCCAGAAAGGTTCTTGATGTCTGTCTGACGTTCTCTCTGTCTCTTTCTCTTTCTGCCCGTCTTTCGCTCTCTCTCACTGTCTGCCTGCATCTCTCTCTCTCTCTCTCTCTCTCTCTCTCTCTCTCTCTCTCTCTCTCTCTCTCTATCTATTGAACTTCGGACATCAATATGGCACATGAAGACACACTGAGTAATTTATTTATGTCTAATAAATTTGGAGTAGCAGTCTAGTGCAGTAGGAAGGAAAAGTTCAAAGCTTTGAAACCTCACAGGCACAAGTATAGCACCTCCTCCATAAGCCACACACATACAGTATATATATACAGATTTAAAGTGTTATGTAAGATTCAAATATTACAGAAGTTCAACGTGGCTTTAGGGCATTCAAGGATACAACAAAGTATTTTCTCTGCCATATGCCACATAACTACCTAGCACACCAAAGAGAGAACAACATTTCAAAGCAGTCATTTGTTTAGGTTTTTTGTTGCTGTTTTTTCAGCCAATGTTGTGACTTAGCCGAATCTATCTCTATCTATCTATCTATCTATCTATCTATCTATCCATTGAAATAATAGTTTTATTATTTAGTAAACATCTATTATTATTAGAGATAGTTCAATAGCAGACCCAATGTTCATTTAACAAGTGATATTTCAAAAGCAGTTTATGTTTTTCAAAAGATGTTTATACCCCACAATGACTATGCTGCTTTAAAAATGTTTTTTCTACATGTGAAAGTCAAATGGGCAACCTGTCTAACGGCTAACTTTTCTTCATTAAGAAAAAGGAAACCAATGGTTTGGAGAATACTGGTAGGCCATAAGGTGAACTAAGAAAAAGTGGCTAGAAAGTGATTTTCATTCCCACACCTGGGCACTACTTTTTAAATGCGTTTTTGCATAGACAACACCCTTATGGACTTCGTGTTAAAAGTTCTCTGCAAAGTATCCTGCAGTTTTTTGTCACGATCCATAAATGTATATAAATGTGAATTTAAAAAAATGAAAATCTTATGCTGCTGGTTTTGCTTGTAACTTCATTTATATTCATTTTAACAACACAAAATATCTCTCAAACTGACATTCATACATGTACCTAAACATCTGAGACAAGTATCGGTGCATTAGTGTACTCAAGTGTGAAGTTAGTATGGTAAAATTTTGCAAAACACTGATGTTTTATACATCAAAATTTTCAGTAGCCACTGTGTAATCAGAGGAAGAAAAAAAAAAGCACATTTTGGCCCAAGATGGCTGAAATTAATCAAAATGCTACACCACCCCCCTTAATTTTTAATAATGCCAAAAATTGACAATTCTACAATAGATGCATTACAGCTCAAAATCAGACCAAAATATGTTATGCAATTATGTGTTAATGTCACAGCATGTCTCATCCTTGCATTCATTACAATGTAGCTCCTGTAGCTCAGTTGGTAGAGCATGGCACTAACAATGCTGAGGTTGTGGGTTCGATTGTGAAAAAAAAGTAAATGTATTGACTGCCTCACATAAATAGGTTGGTGGGGTCCTCTGAGTGCATCGATCCAGAAACCGGACGACCAGCCAGGTGTTCTCGATCCCAAATCCCTGCTGGGGAGAGAAAAGGACAACAGCCGAGTCACTTACAGCGCAGAAACTATTAAAAAAAATACATGTTATTATTAAAGTCCAAAATGTACCTATCAGCACAAAGAACTTCTCCATATCCCTCTTCCTCCTCCCCTTTCTCCTCCTCCAACAACTTTCCTGTTCCACTCCTGCCGTCTGCAGTGTGCGCCCATCTCCGTGGTTGCTGTCCGAATCCAGTGACTCCGTGGGGGGGTCGGTCCGGTCCCACATGGCAGAATTGGAGACTGAAACAGTAGATCAGAAACCACCGAGACGCCCTCCTCAGTGAGCTGCAGCAGCCTGTGCCCGGGCCCACCTCCCGGGTAACACGGCGCGTCTCTTACTCATCACTATCATCCCTATTGCTATCATCAGAGCCATCATCCCATGTAGCTCTTTCCTCTGTTTCCTTGGAAACGTTTGCACAATTTTGGCACAGACATAAATCAGTACAAGACAGTTTTGCAGACATACAGGAACATCTTCCTGTCTCACATTTGCCTTGCTTGCAACTGCAGTGGACTACCTGCAACACACTTTCAGGGGCAGGATTTCTAGTCATCCAGGTCACTGTTTATGGAGAGCCATTTCATTCAAAACCCCACCCAAAATGCACACCACCTATCCAGTTACCAGACACCTACCACCCAAACTGCACACCACCTATCCAGTTACCAGACACCCACCACCCAAACTGCACACCACCTATCCAGTTACCAGACACCCACCACCCAAACTGCACACCACCTATCCAGTTATCCAGTCATCCTGCGCTGCCACCCAGTGGACATCGCGCGCGACCCAGTCGTCAGAGCAGAGCGACCCAATTGGACATCGCGCGCCACCCAGTCGACAGCACGTGCTGCCGAGCCGAGGTTCACAAATAATATTATTTTGCACCATTACTTCAAAAGATAAAAAACAATCTGGATAAGTGGAAGTTCACTCCATCACCTCTGCATTCAGATCGGTAGGCTATCTGCGCATGTTCAGCTACAGATTTGATTTCTCTTATTGTAGTTAAAGCTGCTGCTGAATCACTGCATATGACTGAGTTGTCTGGTTTATTGTCCTCTACCCACCAAAGTGCCCATAATATTACCAGCATCTCTGCTGTGAATACTGACATCTGATCTGAAATTCTACGTCCGTTTTTAATTCTTAATTCAGGAATGGTTACTCCAAATGCCACTTCCCCACTCTCTGGATCCTTTGATCCATCTGTATAAATCTGTAAATATGAACTCCATTCTTGTTGCAGATGAGACTAACTTCCTTGACTATATCTCCTGATTTCTTTCTTTTGTTATTGTTCAGTATGCATAGATCAACTTCAGGTTCTGGGATTAGCCATGATGGTACAACTGACCAACAGACTGGAGGGCACACATTAATATTAATAATACCAATTTCCTCCGCCTTAGATTTTAGCTTATGCCTTTCTCGCTCTACTTCCGTTTTAAGAGAGGCGATTGAATTTCTGTCCAATCGGCGCTATCCAGCTGGGTGGCGCCCCCCGTGGATGTCTGGTAACTGGATAGGTGGTGTGCAGTTTGGGTGGTGGGTGTCAGGTAACTGGATAGGTGGTGTGCAGTTTGGGTGGTGGGTGTCTGGTAACTGGATAGGTGGTGTGCAGTTTGGGTGGTGGGTGTCTGGTAACTGGATAGGTGGTGTGCAGTTTGGGTGGGGTTTTGAATGAAATGGCTCTCCATAACTGTTAACTCCCCATCCTCGAGGTGCCATCCATTGCCAACGGGTGAAGGGGCACACATTATACCTTTCAGAGAATGTCTCATTATTGCTGCTTGGTAGTTTGCCCTTTTGCAGTGTTGGTACAGGGCGTCACTTGTCGGGGGCATGGATAGTTCTGGCAAAGCTGACGATGCCATGCAGAATGCTTTGTATCTTGCATCGTTCACATTTTCGGCAGATGACTGGCCATACAGGTGGCACACACACTGCAAAGTAGTTCAAAGGTAGACTGGTCCAGGTTAAAACTGCTACCCAGATTTGTAAATGCAGTCAGGTATTCCTCTTTCTCGCAAGCAACAGAAAATTTCTTTCTTTTGCCCTTGCCATAAAAGGCGCTTGTAGAGTCACAACCTGAGAAGGTATGGATCCCAATAAGTGCCGAACACACACTGGTGCCAAGAGCTGATGACACCTTAGCTAAGTCAATGATCCTGTTGCCAACTCCCGTGAAAAAATACAAACTACATGGTAAATTTGTCTGCAGACTTACAGCAATCACTGCCACATCAGTATCAGGGCTCTTGATGACTACAGTTTGATATTCCTGTGCAGCATGTTGTGCATGTAAAAACACCCTGGTGTCACATTCCTCATGATCACATCAGATCTTCAACAGCACTGAGAGTTTGTAAACCCTCCGTTAAACTGTGTTCAGACCAAAAGCGAAGCAAATTTTTCACGCGTCGCGATTACATACAAAGTCAATGCAAAGACGCGAACAGACGCGATTTTGCGCCGGGCGACACGTATGATGTGACGCGAATGACGCGAAATTCGCCTCAGTCGCGTATTCGCGCAAGTTGAAATTTTTCAACTTGAGAGGAAAATTTGCGTGACGCTGTGTCGCGAAAGCCTATCAGCGTTGAGATTCTAGCAACGTCACTAACGTCCTGACATCCTGACGCTGAATCACAAAATGGAGGATAAGCTGATAGTAGCCATCTGTGGGCTCCCGCAGCTGTATGACACAAGTCTCCTGGCATACAGAGACTGTAACAAAAAGGAGAGGGCTTGGAGAAAAGTCAGTGAGGAAGTTGGTCTACCTGGTAAGTTCTGAAAATATGTGTCTGTTACTTTATTCCAGCTATTGGTTGTACTTTACTATGAACCAAGTTAGCACAAGCATTAGCCCCAGTTAGCACAACCGTTAGCACAGCTGACTTCACAGAAGGGCGAATATTCGCGGGTTGTGTGCTCGCGTTACTCGCGCCAGTAACGCGAGTAAACACAAATGATCCCGCAGTCAAACTCGCGCGAGTAACGCGAGGCGAAGATTCGCTTTGCGTTTGGTGTGAACGCACTGTTACAGTCACACAGTGACACAGTTCTCCATGTGCTATGTACAAGCTTAAGTCTTTGCCCACAACGGTAAGATCAGCATCTCGCCACGCAACATAGAGGAATTCTGCCAGTGCCTCTTTGTTTGTTCCATCTGATAGAAACTTTTGCCATTGTGTTGGTGTCTTCTGATCCCGTCCATAAATTTGCACCAGTTGTGTACCACCACCAGCTCTACGTGACTGTTCTAGATTTTTAATACTCATTTCCGGATACTGGTCAATCACAAAGTCTATCCGTGTACATTTGTACTTCAGAGCAAGCTTGACTATGTACATAAGGTACTTGGTATGGACTGAATGGCTTGAATGACTGCCATGCCATCGAAGAGAATAGCTCCATCTGCCGGAACTTTGTCAACTAAGCAGTCTCCACCTTTGGTCTCCAATAAATCCATAAGAGCTGATTTGTTTGTTTTAGCGTGAACCATCAGCACTGGCTAAAGGATATGAAACAGTTCCCAAGGAGTAGGAGAGAATTTCCCTCAGGTCTATCTTTCTACTTTGACCTATGACGAGTAGTCTGGAGAATAGCTTCTTGTCGGCACGCAGAATCACTTCCTTGCCTGCTGCAGATTTCTTCTTTGTCTTTGCCTGGTCACTGAAGGTCTTCAGTTTTTGTGCTTTGATGGGAGCGAATATGTCGACTGATGGTGATAACAGTCTTTGGTCCTTAAACTCTTTGACAGCATTTTCCCCCCTTTTCCAGAGCTGCGAGCAAATCCTTCTTGATTTCTGCAGCTGCAACTGTCCCAGAGCTAAGACACATAATACCATCTTGGTGTGTGTCAAAAGGGTTCAGCATGGAATCTAGGGTGGAAATGATTCTGGTCACAGCCTTTTCATCAGCATGAATTTGTGTGCTGTCAAGGTCTTTTTGTTTCCGTATTTCAGGAGATTTATCTGCCATTGACTCACATTGTCTTGCTATGGCAGCCCTTTCATGTTGCAAAAATATCCAGCGATACACTGCAGCTCGATTCTGTGTTATCCCTGTTCAACCACCCTTTGTCTTGGAATCTCTGTTGCATGTTTACTCAATAGCCTGGTCACAAGCAATCGAGGCGAATCCATGGACACTTTGACGTTGGACAGTCCACTGGCCTTTAACACTGAGCTCATTGTGGCAAGAAGGATGCGTGAGGGGCTAATTGACAATTTCCAGCCAGTATGAAGGTAAATACCTAGCATAATTTACACGATCGTAAGCAAAAAACCATGCCATCATCAAGCGCACTGTTGACAGGTGAAGCTGCCAGTCCGATTCTCGTGTTGCTCTCACAAACAGAAGGAGTATCTGCACCATGTCAATTTACGAACTCCAGAAGGTAAACGTTGGGTTTTCTGCACTTCTCCTTTTCACAAAGTCTACATACTTTGAGCACATTTTGTCAAATTTCTCATTTGCACACAAAACATCCATTGTTCTGTCTGGGAATGCACATTTGATCTCATTGATGACATCCATACACTCACCGGCAAAGAGTCTAAGAAGGTGATAATTCTGATGCGTTGCAGACTCTCATACAAAAGTTTGTGTGCCCTCATGCTGCGGTTGTAGTGATGACCACTGATCACCCCATTGATGGATCCTGGGGCAACAACTTCGGACTCGATGAGTATGTCTTGCAGTCCTGCATCTCCAAACCTTTTTCCTAGAATACCCAGGTAGGACATACATGTGTGAAATTCACCTAGTCTAATCACTAAACGCTGTGTAAAGTCATCGTCTTTCCAGCGGATTTGCTGAGCTTTGGCATATATAGCTTGGTCAAAAACTAACACTATATGGTCCAGTTCTAGCTGATCAGCAATTTGGACACTTCGCTTCAGAATTGTGTTTACTGTTGACATCTCTGTCGGTGAAGCCTCAATGACTGGAAGATAATACAGTGCTGACTTTTGCAGAGTGCCATCACCTTGAAACAATGTATGGAAACCTGTCCGGCTTGGGATTGTGCATCTTTCAGCATCTATGGACTTTACAAAAACATATGCCAGTTCAGTTTGTGCAGCAGACACAGTGTTCAATCTGTATGTCTCCGCCTGTTATGGAATACTTTCATGATGAAACAAGTTCTATGGCCCTTGTCTTTTAGACTGATGGTACTGATGGATGCTAGGGGGTGCTTTGAATCACGAAACTCCCTTCTGTAGTGGTTGTCTGTTTGTTGTTGACACAGGTTCAACTACAGAACTTTGCAGCATAATCCCATTTGTATGGTGGGTACTTCCACGACCTGACAGTGTCTCCTCCCCAAAGTCAATATTGTCCCACACAAGTATTGTAGGAGCCTTCTTTGAGAATCCCTTTGGTATTTTGTCTCTGCCCTCTACTAGTTGAAGTTGGGCAAGGCTAGTGTCCAGACTGGCAACTGTGTCCCATGATGTACAATGTCCTAGTCTATTTAGAAGTGACACAATTTGTGATGAACCTGTTAAATGGCGAATAGTTAGACCAAGACACAATGATTTAGGTGTCTGCCTCCGGCCCTTAGACGTGAGATACACAATGTCTTGACAAATAGATATCACTTTTAGGTTCAAATCATCTGGAATATCAACATAGCGGGCTCAGATTGTACAGTTCGAGTGGCACAACAGATTTTGCTTTGGTCACATTTAAATCATCTGACGTGGGCGGCCACGGGCATGTCATACCGGGAGAGTCATATAGAAGCATCTTTAATATCAATGCCGCAGTATAAAGTCTCCTTGTGTCCTCTGTAGTATTGATAGAGGCCCCTGAAGTTGGTCTTTGTGGACCAGCTGCTGTACTTAGGGTGTTTTCGCTGTCACTTTCAATAATGTGAGGAAATTATTAATTATTAATTGATAATTCAATATAATAACTCACTGTTCTTCTTCTGAGGTCCCAGTAACTGTTGCAGTAGACTTTGTCAAGAACCTGGTGTACTGTCTGTAACAGGACTTGTGGTATCGCACCTCCAGGGACACACAGTCTTTGTCTCGAATATGCACAAGAATGCTAGTGTCTTGCTTCATCTCGGCAGCTTTCAGCAACTGGCCTTTAAATAAAAAAAGGAGGGGGCTATTTTATTACCCTAATGGGCAAAACAGTGCTCCCTCTTTATTATGCTGTCGGTGCAATCCATATAGTATATATGTAAATCAATTTATAATTCAAAATATTATTGTCATAATTGGTCCAGAAGGATCCATACTGTTTAGCCTAGTTATCAGTTGTACAAATTATTTTCCATCTTAGCCTTCCACATGTTATTAATGTAATTAATACAACACAATGGTCATTTTGTTTCAATAGTGGCGACTCCTTCGAGTCTTAATGCAGAGTCTCCCTGCTCTATTATATGTTATAGATGTATATGTACTTGTAGCTGTATGCAAAACAATGCTTATCTGACAGACTGTACAATAAATATTAATTAAATGATGTAATTGTAATTGAAAGTTAGCCATGGTACCCAGCATATGGCATTTTTTAAAACTTCAACTTTAAGTTCAAACGTGTGTGTGTGTGTATGTGTGTGTGTGTAATTTGTTTTTGTTTTTTTACCTACCTGCTGACAACGTTTCTGCCTGTGACAGATGGTCCTTCTGGCGTTTGCCTGCCACAGTAATGTACTTGTCTGTTTTCTTACAGATTATGCACAAGGCAGGAAGCACAGGACCAGCACAAGCTACTGGCAGGCCCGTCCTGGACCTAAGTTTCTTTCTTGGACATTCACTTGTTGAGGTACTACCCAATGGCACAGACTCGCCTCCGTGCGCATCTTGAGCTTCAGAACACTGTGTGACCCGTTTCTCGGCCGCATCCAAGCGCTTTTTGTCTATGAAACGCCTGTAGCAAGTGGAGTGAAACCCAGCGTCTTCGGGAACATTGTCAAACTCGATTTCTATACAATGTTTCTATGTTTCTGCTGTTTCTGCTGCTCTGATTCTCACCCTGCAAGCCAAGCCACCGTTTGACGCTGTTTCTGAATGTATCCCGCCGCGTGCGTGTAAAATCCTTTGCCTCTTCTTTCTTTATGGACGCGAGATGCATATAGCTTTGTTTATAATCCCTTTTACGCACTTTTGAAGGAGCTCTGGCCATAATTTCCTCTTCGCTACTCGATGTTGATAACAAGGGAGCAGACATCTTGGATCCTGGTTGTTGTCGTTCCAAAAAGCGGCCACCTGATTGGTCTAGCGGGAAGCATGTGACGATTGGTCCGCGAAGCCTCATCACTCATGATCAAAATATGATTATGTGAGGAAAGAACTATTGCCGTCTTTAAACGCTAATAAAAAAAAAACTGCAGGATGACACATGGAGAACTTTTATTTTCTCGCTCAAAACCAATAGATCTTTTTAATGAAGTAAAAATTATTTAGTGCCCCATATATGGGAACGGGATCAAACGAAAAACGGCTTCACCTTATGACCTATGGGAAAACTATTTTGAGTGGTGTTACAACCATGTCACCATCACACAATCATTTGTAAGCTCGGCACCAGGTGAAGAGCGGGCCATCATCACTTAATTACTATCATAAGCTATAAAGTGTGCTAATACTGACAACACACGACGATGACGGTTGACTTACCTGCCTGGTAATCAGGAACAACTTTTTATATGGGCGATTCATTTACATTTTATTGTAGGGTCTATTGCTTCTGTTGTTGGCAAGTTGTTGATTGATGTCTCTTGGCTGATCAGGCGTATCAGTTCTGTATGTGAAAATATGTCACAAGCATTGTAGGCTTAGCTAAACAGGAATCTCAAAACATGTAGCTTTTCCAATTAAACTTTTTAGAGCAACTGATGTGTTTTGCATGATATTCTAAACATGATACATAATGGATGATTTCCTCAGTCTATACTGTAAACAGAACTCTGTTTAACGTATCAGTCTTGTTGGATGAACTACTTGCTTTTCAAACAGAAAAGTGGAGCAGAGCTGACATAAGTCCATGTTCCTTCAATTGAGTAGTGCAAGTTCAATATGAAAATAGGTCTGAATGAAAAAAGATGATCCCCAATGTCTCTCTCTCTCTCTCTCTCTCTCTCTCTCTCTCTCTCTCTCTCTCTCTCTCTCTCTCTCTCTCTCTCTCTCTCGTCTGCTTTCTGGCTGTGTGTTTTGACACTAGTGGCATCTAACTGTCTGGGTTCAATGCGTATGTCCTCTGATATAGCACTTTTGTGTGTGTGTGTGTGGGGGGGGTGTGTGTGTGTCAAAGGGAGAGAAAGCAAGAGAGAGCATTTGTTTATGCTTTATATTTTTGGGATATTATGTGTATGCCATGCAACTTTTTTGTCAAATGTGCAATGTTGTCATCAGCTTAGCCTAAATATTGGGAATTTGTGGAAATTGTCTATGTACAATTGATATACTTGAGTTTAGTACTTTAAGATGTTATATTGGTCACAGACAAAACAGGTGGCAAGCTGGAGACTAGCACTAAGCTAGTTTCCACTTGTGACATAATCATGATAATATCTAGTCACAAGATGTGTGACTATTCTAGCTGTCAAATTGAATCGGGGTGTAAATCACAGTGTAGTCGATCATTGTCAGGATACCATGAAATGCCACTGAGTAATACAGCTGCAGCAAATATAAATCCATTTCACATTCAGATACCCAAGCCCTCCTTGAGTTAGGAAAATTGTCTCAAGTACAGTGCGTGTTAAGACTATTTTTTTTTTTTTTTTATCAGGTCTCTGAATATATTTGGAGGGATGTGTACATTAGCAGCCCAATGCTGAATTTTTACTTAGGCCTTAATTTTCATGACAGTAGTAAACTGTGTTCTAGCCATTATTATAAATGAGGGAGGTTGGTCTGATTTGGACTCATACCAGCTGTTTCTGTGTCTTTCATAAAATACTGCACTGTTAGTATTTTTCACTTCTAAGCCAGACCATTGTTAATAAAAGCATACCCAGCATACCCATCAGCACAACCCTGGTGCACACAAATACAGACATACAATACACACAATCCACATGAACGCATAGATAAGTTTAGAAGACGTGGCAAGACAAAGGCATGCAAAAGCCTGCAGGCACAGAGGCGCATAATAAGCTAAATTTGAAATGTGTGAATCTGACGACAAACTCCATCAGTGCATTCTCAAGGCCCCTCACACCCCTTCCTCCCCTCGTCATTCTCACTCTGTCTTTTTCACTCCCTGCCCTTATCTTTTCTGCTCTCACACACGTTCCCACAAACATAGTTAGTTTATCTAATCACAATGCAACTCTCAAAATCAACTAAAACTTCTGAAAGTTGCTCCATCACAGATGCCCCCCAGACTATTCAAGCAACTAGTCTCTCTGTGTGTGTGTGTAGGTGTGTGTGTGTGTGTGTGTGTGTGTGTGTGTGTGTGGGTTTGTATATATGTGTGTGTGTGTGTGCATATATCTAGTCCCTCAGTCACGGCCTAATTGGAGTATCTGAGGCAGGGGACACAGAGACGTGAAGTGCTAATTTGATTTGTGTTTGTGGCTCTCCGAGAATGGCTTGATGGAACTGATGCAATTAGTGGTAACACAATTGTGTTTTTGTTTGTTTAGGTGTGTACGTTTGTGTGCGCGTGTGCATTTGTCCATGCATTCATGTACTGTGTGCTTATGCGTGTGCGTGTGTGCACGTGTGTGTTTTCCTCTGCAATATGTACCATGTTTTTCGATGTTGTGTGTTTTGTGCACGCTCGAGTTTGTGTATGCATGTGGGTATTTGAGAAAGATAGAGAGGGAAAGAGAGGGAGTTTCACCACCACAGCAAAGTTTGTTGTCGAGTGGCAAAGTAAACATGGTTGATATCCTGTCTTAATTGATTTGTTTGTGTTTGTTGATTGAGATGAGAGATGCAGCCATGGAGTGTAAACGTTCAAATTATGAAAAGCAGACTGCATAATTACATCTCTGAATATTTCCCTATGGAAAACTCCCTATGGGGCTGCAGTAAAGAGAGGTAGAGAAACAGAAAGAGAGAAGAGAGAGATACAGAGAGAGTGAGTGAGAGAGAGAGAGAGAAAACCACGCTAACAAACTACCAAGCAAATGAGAAAATAAATAAAGTTAGATTAGGGAGATTTCAATCATTAAACATCTCATGGCTCTGTCTCCTCCCCTCCCCTGGAGACCAGTGGATTAGATTTTAACACTGGATTAAATGAATCCGCCATTTGGGATTAGGATTAAGAGTGTGGGTTCTGCGAGATTTATGACATGTTACATAATAGGTTTACATCATTTTTATGCTTGAAAACTGGTATATTGATATCCCCAAGGACCTAGAAAAGTCGACTGGGGAAGGAGAAAACATAACAAAGAGAAGTGTGGATTTTTTTTTCTTCTTCCTTTGAAGGTATGCAGGTCTTCTGACATGTCAGGCTGGAGAATATTCTGAGAGATTTTTTATGTGCAGTCCCTGTCAAATTTGGAAATATATTTCCTGGAAAGTCTGTCAAATGACACATTTATCATTTAATATTGAAATGTGAGAAAGGTACTGTACCTAGGTGGCAGGTGAGGTTTAATTGGGTTCGAGCTGTTAAATTAAATTCTCATATGATTTCTTTCCAGTACATTAGAATATTGACTGAGTCCCTGACCCTCATTTATTATAATCAAATGCAAATTTGTTGAGGTAATTTTTAAAACCTCTCATGTAACTTTCCGGCGCACTTATTTGAACACTATGCCGTAGAGAAATGAGGGGTCAAGTGTAGAGTGCCATGCTTGATTTGTAACACTTTCTATCAAGAGCAGAAACAGCCAAATTTGTTACTTGACATCGCTAAGATCATGACAGGCTGACAAAAATACAAAATTGATGAGAAAATGTCTGCTCTTTGCATGGGTCTGGCTGGAAATGTGGGGTATGAGTGTGTATCTTGCTAGCATGTTTTTCCTGCGCAGCCCCACCTCTCCATCTGTACAGTGTCTGCAAAAAACAACAACAACAAAGCAATGCATTCATGCTTGGTCTGCGTTCTGAAAACATGTACATGATCTAGATTTGTTTCATACACTACTGAGCACACATGCTTTCTCCAAATGCATCTGTTTAATCTCACCATTCAGAGTTAATATTGATATACACAGATTTATACAGGAAAATGGACTCACATTCATTAAGAACAAAGTGGGATGTAGGTTGACTTAATACCTTTTGACTTTATAAATACATTGGCTTTTAATTTCTCAGTGTTTTTTTTTTTTACACTTGCATATGCAGTATCTACATCTTTATATCTGTATGTACTAAATTGATATAAAACCGATGGGTAAAATTTGAGTCCATATGATAGAGGAACTGAGCAGGGTGTAGAGATCCAGCACCCACAATGGAGGATGGTGATGAAAATTCATAATTCAATGACAGACAGGCTGACTGACAGGCAGACAAGGAGACAGATAACTAGATAGAGAGATTGAAAGAGAGGCAGATAGACAAACTGAAAGACAAAAAAGCAAGCAAGCAGAGAGTCAGGCAGAAAGACATTCAGGCAGACATGCAGAAATTAAGACATATATAATCACAGAGTACTCACACACACACACACACACACACACATACAATCACAGACCAGTGGGGCCCTTCACTGATCATTACTCCCGGCATTGAGTGCTGAACAGAAAGTGCTTAGTAGAAAACAACAGGATTCCTTCCACTCCAACTCAAACAGCATCCATCAGCCATACTCTGTTCTGTGTGTGTGTGTGTGTGTGTGTGTGTGTGTGTGTGTGTGTGTGTGAGAGAGAGAGAGAGAGAGAGAGAGAGAGAGAGAGATTTCTCTCCTGTCACTGCAGTAATGTGAGCCAGGGTTCTCCCAGCATCCCTCTGACCTTCATGCTCAGTTTCAGCACACTTACATCACCCGTGTCAAACACAGGCCTTCATCACCCTTCTGTGTGTGTGTGTGTGTGTGAGGGAGAGGGAGTGAGATAGAGATAAAGAGATGTTGGGATAGAGAGAAAGACAGAGAGGCACAGAAGAGTCTCTTGTCTATCTAACCCTGTGTTAAGAAGTCGGCTATTCTTATTGATCTGTGAAGCCTTTCCAATTGCAAGGTGTTTTCCTTTACCTTCTCACCTTATCCCCGGCTCCTCTTTCTTCCCTCTGTTATTTTCTCCTCAAATCTGTATTTCTACCTGGACAAATGTTGGTGCTGTGTGTGTGTGTGTGTGTGTGTGTGTGTGTGTGTGTCTGTGTGCATGTGTGTTGTGGTACTTCTATCTATTTTAGACCTTTTAGATGGAGGATATTTTTGCCAAGTGGGGAGCTAGGGGGCTACTTTCAGGTTAGGACCTGGGTTTAGGGTACAAATTAGAATTAGGATTAGGTTTACATTAGGGGAAGGCTTAAGATTAAGGTTAGTTTGGGGTTATGATTTGGGTTTAGGATAAAGGATAGAATTAGGATTAGTTTTAGATTAAGATAAGGATTAAGGTGACTCTTGATAAACTCGTTAACACGATTCCTTGAGTACATTGATGTACGACGACGTGGAAAAACTCACTGAGGCCAGAGCAATGTACTTTGTCTGATTACAGGAAGATTTGCTTCCACAGATCTTATTAGATATTAAGTGGGACTCTACGGATTCATATGTGACAATGTTTGAACAGCTCTGTAAAAAGAAACAAGGTCTCTGCTTCATGTAACTTTTCTATCTCAATATTAGCACAACAGTAGAATGCCATGGATCGAGAAGGAACCTACGCTTGGACGAGAAAATGTAACATTCTGTAAGAGGTGTTGTGCAATCCTAAATAAGTGTTTGATAGACTTGTTACTGGTGACTGAAAAGCTGGCCAAAACAGTGTGTACATCAGGAAATGGCAGACAACCTTCCACAGAGCGGCTCAAGTGTATATGGAAGACCGTGACAAAAAACATCAGCGCCTACAAGCGGGGGCTGGGACAATGCAAGATGACAGAGTGTATCCATGGCACCCGAGACAAGCCTCCACCATCGCATCCTCTTAAGACCTGAGCATGGATACTGAGTCCTTGAGTGCGCCTTTTTCATGCCCAAGAACAACTACCTCATTGCTTCCACCGACAAGAGCAGCAGGCGGAGGGGTCTCTTTATTTGTTCCCTCTAGAAATGTAGACCCATTTACTACTGGAATTTCTCACAT
Source organism: Centroberyx gerrardi (assembly GCF_048128805.1). Classification (NCBI taxonomy): domain Eukaryota; kingdom Metazoa; phylum Chordata; class Actinopteri; order Beryciformes; family Berycidae; genus Centroberyx; species Centroberyx gerrardi. Next base: position 21,606,467 of record NC_135999.1, on the reverse strand, counting down.
TTTTTTTGAGATGTCAGCTACTCTTAACTCCTACCTGCCAGAAGGATTTCCAAACCTAAAGGCACATTTATCCCACAGGTGAACAATCCATCAGTGGAAACCTTTTGTCGGCACAATGATGACATTATAATACGCCATGTGGATAACCATTGTGTTTGAAGACAAAACTGCCAATGTTAAAGAAATAGAGAGACAATTAGAGTGTCGTCGACACTCTACTGGTCTCAGATCCCACTATAAAATTTGGGGATGAAATTAAGACTGAAGGGCTTTGTGAGATGGGTATGTTGAGGAGGAAATGGCAAAGTATGTATACTAATCAACATTCCTATATGATCACTTAACATGTAACCTTTGACCCATATTTACACCTTAAGTGCCTAAAACTCAAGAATACTGAATCCGCTTCGCCATTATAAGATTAAACTCTAAAAGTAACATCTTGTGTGTTTCTCACAGAACTGTGAGCTTGGAATGTGCAAATGCCCAAATCTCATAGATAACACTGACCAAGTGACCTTGGCAAAATAATAATTTCTAAAAGAAGGTGGTCACTTCTCATTATGCATCTTCTTAAAGTGCTAGAACTATAATTATCATTGGTTGTTCAGTCTTGTTCATATGACACCTTTTGACCAATAGCTTTATTATATTCTATCTGTATTAACATAATCATGAATATTCATCACCTATTAAACTCTGTGTAATCATTCAGATTTTGAGTTCCTTGGCTCCCAACCTGCATATTGAATAAACCTGCCACTGTCAAACTGCCACTCTCTTGTCCTGAGTTTTCTTCCACAGGTATATCACTGATGATGAATATAAATACATGGTTCAAGAAAACCCTACATGGCCTGTAATGTCTGGAAACAGCTCCCTCACAGGGCCCCCTCTCTCACATTGAAAACCTGGAACAGTACACACATTGCTGGCACATCTTAAAGACACTACAGATTTTTTGAACAAACTTTTATGTGGACTCCACAAATTTGTTATGCACCATGGATGTTTCTAGCTTACATCCCAGTATACCCCCCATAAGGTTTGGAGGCTATGAAGTGTTGTCTGAATCAAAGAACTGCATTGCATCCTCCTACTAAGCATACTGTGGGTACATGGATAATTTAATTTTTATATGGAGTAGTAACACCAAGGATTTGCTGGAGTTCCATACTTATTTGAATTCTAAAAAGGAATCCAGCAATGTACATTGAGCTAGGTTTGGAATGCATTTCTTTTTTGGATGTTCTGGTTGAGAAGGAGGGTAATGTACTGCATACTGAAGTGCACAGAAAGGAAACGGGCAGAAATACATTCCTAGATTTCAGTAGCTATCATTCTCCTTCTTTGAAGAGAAGTCTGCCATACAGTCAGCTTTTAAGGTTCAGACGTATTTGTGATTCTGATGAAGGTTTTGAGTAACAAGCCGGGTCTCTGTGAGAGTAAGGGTTTCAAAAGGAGAGGGTATAATAATGAATTATTGGAGGACACTCTTAAAAGGGTACGTCAAGTGCAACGCAGTGATTTATTGAGACCCAGAAAAAGAGATTTATCCTCTTGTGGTGCCACATTAGTTCCCACTTACAGTCCTATATCCAAGGATGTTAAGCTAGTGTTGAACAAATATTGGCCTATATTAAAAACTGATCCCTTTGTTGGCAGCTCTTTTGAATCACCACCTAGATTTTGTTGTAATAATTTATGTAATTGCTTTTGTAAGTTTTTTGCCTAAGAGGCCTACTTTTTGTCAAAAATTCCCAATGATAATTTTCAATGTCAGAGTTGTGTTCAGTGTCACTGTTAAAGGGAAACCACTTCACCCTAGAGCAAGGACTGACATAAAAGTCATATGTGTGTGTGACTGTGTGTGTTTTGTGTGTGTGGTTTGCACCTGACTGACTAGGATCCAGATCCACTACAGGCTGTTTTTACTGGATTATTTTGGGTTTTAACAAACATCATTTTACACCCTCCCTGTAGATGCATTCATTATACAACACAAGGGACACCCATGGTACTGCACATTACCTTACCAAGGCATTGTTAGGAATTATCACCAGCATACACCTTGAATAAAGGGAGGCAATAATGAGGAGCAGGAGCAAGGAATAATAGGACACAATGATGTTTTATGAAGGGTGGAGACTAATAGAGAGAAAGAGGGAGAGAGAGATGTCTGTCTTTCTGTCTGTCTGCAGGTTCTCCCCTTGTTAAGAGATTAAACGCCACACTCATTGTTTAATAGGATTGCTTGGCAAAGGAGCAGTGTGTGTGTGTGTGTGTGTGTGTGTGTGTGTGTTTCCGTGTGCGTGTGAGTGTGTGTGTTGGGGGTGGGGCTTGGGTGGAAGTTTTAACTAGATTGCTGGCACAGAATGAATTCTATTTTCTCCTGGCACCACACTGTACTGTCCACTGGATATCTTCATCTCTCTCTCTCTTCTCTCTCTCTCTCTCTCTCTCTCTCTCTCTCTCTCTCTCGCCCTCTCTCTCTCTCCTGCTTGTGCAGCTCCCATTGATATCCTGCATTTTATGGAATGAGTAGACATTTGAAAGCTAATTCAAAGTTTGCCCTGTGACAGATGCTGTGGATGCTGGAAAGAAGGAAGATAAGTTGAGAGAGGAGAGAGGAGGAGGCAGAGCTGCATCTGTGTGCGTGTGTGTGTGTGTGTGTGTGTGTGTGTGTGTGTTAGTCATCTCACCATCACTCGTGATTGTGACAAAGAATAATGACATGTAATTAAACAGTATTAAACAAAGTTTGCCATCTATCTTATCTACAATCACCGGGAGTCTGACTCATAAAAGAAACATTATCCATAATGGACAGTCATTTTGTCCAAATGATTGGCCCGCCCATAGCAGAATATGTACATGCACACGGTTATAGTTGGATGAGCATGTTCACTCATTTGTTGTTATTAGTGTGTGATTACAAACAATATGGCTCATGTTTTCAAGTTGTAAAAACAAGGTCTTGCACATAAAAAAATGGCACAGGGGCTGATGGTGAAATAGCCAAAACTCACACTTAAACTTCACTTACTGTTAAGTCTATTCCATTCACTTGGGCCCACGTGTACCTGCAGGGTCCAGCTAACTCAGCAGCAATGCTACCAGTCTCTTCTTATTGCTGTTAGCATTTCAAAATTATTTGTTCTTACTATTTTACTCTTGAGAGCAGAGACTAACAAATATGTAAAAGTTGACATTTCGCGAACATCATGACAGTCTAACAAAAATGGACTTGTCAAAGTATAAACACATGGATTTGTTGAGAATTTGCTAGCATGGGCATCTAATAAGGGCAAAAAATTCCTCCCCTCTCCCAAAATATCTTTAGAGAATCTGCTAGCATTAATCTTTCCTTTTATTTCCTGCATAGCCCCACCTCTACCTGTGGATCTGTAAGTGCATGGGTTTAGTTTCTCATCAGTTGTTATTGATGGGTTAGCTCTACTCAGAACTCACTGCATGGGCGGCTTCAGCTGAAGGGTCTAGTTCTGAGGAGGTGGAATACTGTGATCTCATCTCTGTCAACAACTTTCATCCGTTGAATGCTCTGCTTTTTGGTATGATTACTGGAAGAGCAGTAAGAGAGTGTCGGTGATCTTGAATCATCTGTTGTTGTGGCCAACTTGACCTGCACACCATTTGTGAAAACGGCATCCATCAGCCACTCGTGTGTGTGTGTGTGTGTGTGTGTGTGTGTGTGTGTGTGTGTGTGTGTGTGCGTGTGTATGCGTGGGTGTGCGTGTGTGTAAATGTTGATTTGTGAAGTAGAAAAAAGGCTATGGGAAATGACTTCTCTTCTTCTCTTTAGGTGAGTATATTCAATCTGAGCCTATTCCTTTTCGGGAAATGAGCATGGTGTCTTAAAATGCAAATACGTGCTCCATGCATGAAAAGTAGTAGTTATACACACATCGAATAGGTGCTGGGCTATTTCAGCAGGTAATATCAGATAAAGAGAGTAGAGCCCGCACACTAGGAACTCTATTCATGCATCTTTATTAGACAACATTTAAGTCCTACATGGATCTTTGTCAGATGAAAATATGTTTTCCCACCATGAAAGGAATTGAACCACCATGAATTACCTGAAGGAGACGCGACTAGAAACCGGCAGTGGTTTGAGATTAAAATAGTAAGAGAGTAAGGGCGTGTGGACAGGGCTGGTGGATACATACATATATACAGTATTTATCTTCAACTCTAACGACCCGGGTTCAATTCCCAACTCCTGCAGAGACGCTTTCTATTGTGAGTGAAGTTTGAATTTGAAAGTTTTTCTTATTTAAAAATCACCAAAACCTTACCCTAACCTTAGCCTAATTGTTTTAGTTTTCTAATTTTAATCAAAGTTTTACTTGCCTAAATCTGACCCAAACCTTAACCCTAACCCTAACAAAACTTGTTTTTCTTGCTTAAACTTAACTGTTGGCTAACCTCTTCATGTGATGAACAGGTGAAAATGGTGTGCTCAATTTACACTACTGCCACATACACTAATCCAATTTTTGGTGGAGGAACGTAATTTTCACATAATTCATGTCCACAACACATAATCAGTGTTTCAGAATTTGTGCATATTTTGTGAAAAATTTTGAGACTGTGTTGTCACGCCAAACCTTTGTGTTTGTGTGTGTGTTTGTGTGTGTGTGTGTGCGTGTCTTGTTTACAGAGCTCTTCTGTCGTATGTCTTCATCTCCACTCTCTATCCCCTCACTGTTCTTCAGCTCTGTGGCTAAGCCAGCGTGAGGCAGCGACACACTGCGCAGGTTTGATCCCTTGGCTTAGAGGTGTGTGCGCTTGTGTGTGTGTGTGTGTGTGTGTGTGTGTGAGTGTGTGTGTGTGTGTGTGAGAGAGAGAGAGAGAGAGAGAGAGAGAGAGAGGTGTGTGTGTGTGTGTGTGTGTGTGTGTGTGTGTGAAAGAGAGAGAAAGTTGTTGCCCTCAAAAATGCCCCTCTAAAATTATGCATTTGTGCATTTAAATTTGCTCTCATTCGCCTGTAGGTGTGTGTATATGTGTGTGTGTGTGTGTGTGTGTGTGTGTGTGTGTGTGTGTGTGTGTGTGCGTGTCTGTGTGTGCGTGTCTGTGTTTACCTCTGCAGTCTGATCCCTAGCTTATACTCTAGCGAGTGGCAGCCACCACCATTCAGAAGCTCTCTCCTTGGGGCATAATGCATGGAAAAAACAGGCTTAGGGGCACATCAATTCCACAGGCTTAGCCGAGGTGGTGTGTGTGTGTGTGTGTGTGTGTGTGTGTGCATGCGTGTGTGTGCGTGCGTGTGTGTCTGTGTGTGCGTAGGTGTGCGCTTTCTTCAGATGCATTTTCCTTCCTACAATGCTCCTGTTTCTAGACAGAGAGACATTAAAATTGTCAGGGAGAGCAGGGGTCTTTGTCACATGTTAAATGCTGTCATAATGAGGGTATTGAACCAAATGTCAAATGAAAACAGAGAGGGGCTTAAAGGGATTCAAGCCTTTATTAAACGTTCATATTGTTTCTCCACATCTGACAACTGAGACAAAATGTTATGGATTTTCATATTCCCAATAAATATCACTGTCTTATGAATAAACGAGCTAATGATATCAGAAGGAATAAGATTTCTTGAACTTGTATTTTGTCTCTTCAGATGAATCCTTTGAAATGAAAGCAGTTATTAAGAGATAGTTTAGAAGATTGAAAGATGAGGGAATGCTTTTCCCTTTGTAAATTTCTTCTATGTAAGCAGAGCATGAGTAATACAGTATTAACCTTTAAGTCTTGGTGTCACATTATTGGGGGAAAAATTACACTTGAGTAGCTTCCCTTTGCTTTCCCATTATCCCAAAGCCTTTTTAGTGTCTTACCAACAAAAAATGTTGTCTTTTGAGGCTTTCCAAAAGAAAATAAATAAAAACGAAATAAATAAATGCATACGTACATAAATACATACAGGCATGCATAAATATGCCAATGCAAAAGCAACGATAACTAACTTGCAACTAACTTGTTTATGGTTTCAAAGTAGAAAGACACTATCTGTGAAACTTTTCCACGACTTTTAATGAACATTTTAACCCAGTGACAAAACAAAAGGCTTCTACCGCCATTTCAAATGTGCAAAATGATGAATGGAGCATGCTGATACAAAGCAGGGAAAGAAATAAGAATGGAGACAAAGAGAGAATTGAGAACATGAGGAAAAAGATAGATGGAAGGCCTTGGTGGAATTAGTAAAGCATGAAAGTAAAGAAAAGAGAGGAGTGTGCGACTTGATTTTTTCTCATCATGTGGAGGCGGCCCATCGGTGCACAGTGGGATCTCACTGTAGCCTGAGGGCTTAGGAAGACCAGGAGGAACACTAATATATGGCTTAATTTAAAAACTATCATCTCTCTTCTCTTCTTTTTTTTTTGTTGTTTCTTCTCATTTGATCAATGCCTTTTCAGTATCCTGCATTCCTTGTTAATTACACCTGTTTTCTTTCTATCTATCTATCTATCTATCTATCTATCTATCTATCTATCTATCTATCTATCTATCTATCCTGCTCTTCTCTAATATGCTGCAGTTAAATTGCATATTATATGTGATGTTTCTGTCTTTCTCCACTTTATTGCAGTTAAATCACATATTACATGTGATGAGATTGGTTCACCTTAATCACTCTTGCCGAGTTTCAATCCCACACAGCATTCATTTTCAAGCACATCATCATTATTTCATTTTCCTCGGCAAGTGAACAACACAATTTCTTTTGATTACAAGCCGTGCACTCATGCATTATGAACAACTGAATGATTTCATTACATTTCAAGTCACTGCGAGGGAACGGCACATGCTAAATCAGTATTCATAACTTCATATTTCTTGTTTGATGATAATTTCTCATTTCTGCAGATTAAACAGCATATTTGGGATAAAGGGCTCCATAAAGCATTCCAACTCAATGGCAAAGAAAGAAAGAAAGAAAGAAGGGAAGAAAGAAAGGCAGAGAGAGGGAAGGAGGGAGAGAGAGACTTCGTAGCAGGAGGGGGAAGATACTCATGAAGGGCATTTTAAGATATTTGGTTTGATTGTGTTATCGGGGGTTACAGAAAACTCATCCTCTCAGTCCTCTGCACAATTTAAATACACACAGGGCTTGTGCAGCGTGTGTGTGCTTGTGTGTGTGTATACGTTTGTGTGTGTGTGTGTGTGTCTGTGTGTTAGAAAGTGTCATGCTCCTCCCTCAGCACCCACTGAGCAGACACCAGACAGAGCTCCGTCCGCAACGCCAGTCAGAATGCCGCTTCTCTGAGAACGATCAAAGAAGCTCCGTGGCTCTGTGCTCCAACCACCCAGGGATTTACTGTCCCCACGATGAGCGGGGAGAGAGAATTAACAGGATGGGACGGGGGGGGGGGGAAGAAAGGGGGTGAGATCGAAGAGAAAGAGAATGGAGCAATAGACAAGGGCTATGCTGAAATGAAAGGAGAAGCGGAGGAGGGAAGAGGGGGGAAGGGGGGGGAGAAAGGGGAAACTGAAAGCAGAATGGCTGAGCATGGCTGAAAGGAAGAGGGAATGCAAGAACGAGAGATGACAGACAGACAGAGAAAAAAGGGTCGAGGGAAACGGGGAGATGAAGAGCAAAAGGGGGTAGAAAGAAAGAAGAGGAAGGGTGAGTGTGAGTGAGAGTGAAAGCGAACGGAGGAGTAGGAACCGCGGGGCTGAAAGGTTTTTCAGAAGCTGGAGAGATGATTGCACCTCTCGCCTGTCCCCTCATCTCCCCTCCTTCCACCTTGCTCTCCCCTGTTCCAACAATACACAGGATGACCGTGGGGGGAGAGAGAATGAAAGTGTGTGAAAGGACCGCTGCCGAGGGAGTGAGGGGGAAGAGAGAGAGAGAGAGAGAGAGAGAGAGAGAGAGAGAGAGAGAGAGAGAGGCAGAGAGATGGGAGTGGTCAGCTAAAGACCTTAGGATTCAAAGAGTTTGGGGAAAGCTTGTCTACTCATCTGCCTCCCTTTCTCTCTCTCTCACCTCTCCTATATTACCTCCTCCTTTTTTGGTTTCCAGTCCCCATTAACTCTACATTTTATGCACCTCTTTCTCAACCAGTGTTCTTTCTCACTTGTTCTCTCTCACTCTTTGTCTCACCCACACTGAATTCCCCCTCCTTCATTTCATTTAGAATCAAAACCATGGTAATTTGGCTTGAGTATCAAAGTCTATTGTACCAACATTAAATTTTGATATTGTGGTAAAGATAATCCCAAGCAGAGTGCATCCATTCAAATGGCTTATTACCGACTCTGTATTTATTAAAGATTTAAAGAGAAAAAAACAAGTCTGTGTCAGATCGGTACTTTGTATCACCCCCCCACTCCCACCCCTCCACCCCCCCTACTCCCACCCCACCCTCATTATGGCTGCATAAATTTGCTTCCCAATCACAAGGGATAGGTGTGGGAAATGGAGCGAATGTCAAGCACCTCTCTGTCTGCCACTGCTGTTTAAAGACATGGCTATTTTACTAAACCCTCAACTGATTCTAGATGGGTAGCTGGAATCAGCCACTTGTCCACACCCTTTCTCCTCCATCTGAGGGCTGCGTTCCAAAGGCCATCGCCTACTTCAGCACAGCGCCCCACCGCTTCTGTTTCTTGGTCTTTATAAATACATATATATATATATATATATACACATTTTAAAGGGACACTACACTCTAGAATTGTTTAGTGCTAGCAGACAACTGAAGAGAAACAAGAAAAGAATAGGAAGCATAATCAGAAACATTCAATGTACCTTTGCTTCGGTGGCAGAAAGCTTAAGAGAAAGCTGCATTTTTTTCCACGGCGCAGCCGAGGGCATCACGAGACAGATTCAGGTCAGTCAGTCAGTCAACACTTAGTGAGATGATGCGCTTCGTCAGATGGCCTCTAGAGGGCGTCTTTGACTGTGAGATGCAGTGTTTCCCATACAGAGGCACAAAATCAAAAGTCGGTCACTGTATATAAATGGATCTAAATCGATCTCTAATGCGCCTGATGTGCACATCACATCATGTCTGTAATTTGGAGATGTACAGACAGCAGACCAGCAGCATTGAGCTCAATCCACAGAGTCTCCCGGTGTGAAAACCAAAGTGAAACTTAACATTCCACAGTCAGTAAGGGGATATGCAGACAGTAACTCATCTTCGCTACCCTAAAAACTTTAACAGTAGGTGACATCATCTTATGGTGTTTAAGTAACATTAGTGGAACTAGGTAATTTAACCGTGTCGCAGTGCTTCAGTGCATAGAATTGAACACACGTGCCGTGGGTCTGTACAGGATCTGTGCTTGTTTTTTGTAAACCTCAAATGCGTCGTATGCCTGTGATAATGTGTTTCTTTAAAGAGATGTTTTAAAACAATGTCCTCCCTGATCACACACATACAAATGTGTTGGAATATAACACATCATGCATTGAAGAATTCAAAACTACATTCATGTTGGAGATATGTTAAAATTACACATTATAATGTGCAAAATAACACATTGCAACACATGTCTTTTAAGCACATGTTTAAGAACAACTCTTATGTTTTTCAACCGTTTTTCCGAGTGTAATTCTCTCCAGTGTGATCCCTTCTCACCCATATATATTCTGTGCATGTGTCAGGGACCCTTTGTGCTCTCTAGCACTTCCAGAAGCGACCTGTCACACACAACATCATAAGCATAATCAGAGAGCTAAGTGATGGTATATATAAAACAAAACACCCACATCCCCACACCCACTGCACCTTCGGGCACTGTCGAACAAACCTCACTGATGTGTGACATCTATGTGCAAACTAAAACACTGCCAACGACAATATTACACACACTGGCGAACACACACGTAGGAGCATATATGAGAACACATAAGCACAACACTCACACATGTCAGTGGAAAAAGTAATTCCTCACATAGCATAACACAGAAACCCCAAAAAGTGTATCCAAATCTTTGCTTTAGGAAAAAGACCCAGTTTTATGGAAATGTCTATTAGTGTGCCATGCTGTTTTAATGTTTTTAGGTACCAAGCCACTCTGTGGGAACCAGTGAAAGTTGATGGCTATTTCAACAGGAGAACTAACATTCATTTTCATCCAATTCAGCAACAGAGGGTGATGGGCTTTCATTGGAATGTTTTTCACATTGACCTTGCGGTGTAGCCGCTTAACATCCCAAGAATGAAATTGGCACTCCCAAAATGGATTTGGCCTGATGTGCTGAGGCTTATAACAAGTGCCAACTCTGTAGTATTTAAGAGGGTATTGGCTGGGAACACTGTGTGAGTGTGAGTGTGTGTGTGTGTGTGTGTTTTTTTGTGTTTTACTCCACGCAGAGCTGCCAGTGTTTCAGTTCTGGCTAAATATTTATAACAGAGAAAGACAGAAAGATAGAAAGAGAGACAGACACACACACATAGAAAGACAGAGGGGGGAGAGAAAGTGAGAGCAAGAGACAGACAGACAGAGAGAGAGCAAGAAGGAGAGAGAGAGAGAGAGAGAGAGAGAGAGAGAGGAGGAGGAAGCTTATTATTTAATGTCCTACTTGGCAGAGAGCTGTCAGAAACCAGGAGAGTGGAGGCTTGTCTTGCCAGGGACTGACAGAACAAAAATCTCCATTCCTCTTCTCCTCTTCGAGACATGGACAAGCTTAATGAATTAAGATCCAACTTGAGCCTTCTTCTCCTTTTACATCTCTAGTCTGTGATGTGTAGGCTACATATTTGTAGGTTTTAGGCCAATGAGTCATGACAGATAGATACATGCAGCATGACATTAAATCAACAGAAAGGGCACCCATCACTCTTTTAGAGTCTCATTACCTGGAATGATCTCTCTATCAAGACTCTAAACTCTCACTATTCCACTTGTACGCACACGCACACACACACACACACACACACACACAAAGCCCATTACCTTCAGTGATCGCTCCATCAGCATTCTAAACAATAGCCGCAAAAGGCAAATTACCAAACAATACACTGTGCTCCCATAGCCTGAGTGATGAAAACAGTACAAGGCAAACTAATGCATCCCAGGCAGCTATCGCAGGCCAGACTCCTGCCTCCGCTCTTATCTTCTCCTCACACACTATCAGACAAATTAGCACAGGGGTCCACTTAAGAGTGTGTGCGTGTGTGTGTGTGTGTGTGTGTACGAGTGCGCATGTGTGTATGCATGCGTATGTGTGTGTGTGTGTGTGTGTGTGTGTGCGTTTCACGACGGGGTCCACTCATCGTCTGTCTCCTCTCTTGATGTTATTTATGGTTGTTTAAATGATCTCAGACACCTCTCATTTGTTTAGACAGCTCCAATTGGCTTTCTGTCTGAAGAAAGAGAAGAGGAGCGCTCAGGAGCAGAGAGGAGGGAGAGTGGAGAAAGGTGGATAGATGGAGAGAGAGATAGAGGGGGGAGGGTGGAGAAACAAACAAGGACAGGCGGTAAGGGGAGGGTTGGGGACAGTTTGGAGAAAAATTTGGAGGAGGAGGAGGAGGAGGAGGAGAGAGGTGGAGAGACAGAACCAAGATAAGGAAAGGAGGCGTAAGGAGAGGCAAGGAGAAAGGGAGGGGGAGGAGAGAGAGATGGATGAAAGCCGTTTAGGGAGGAGAATGTGCAGGGGAGTGAGACAGGAGAGAGAGGGGGAGGATGGGGAGTGAAGTGATAGACAAAACGCGAGGGTGAGGACAGGTAGGGCAGCAGGTGAGAGGAGAGAGAGCAAAGCCTTTGACTTATCTCTTCAGACAGGGAGATACGTTTTGTTTTGTTCCCCCAAACCAAGCCTTTCTTCTCAGCATCCGAATCGCCATGTTCAGTGGTAAGTGGGTGTGAGTGGTCTGTGTGAGTGAGAGTGTATGTGTGAATGTGTGTGTGCATTCGTGCCTCAGGGAGTACATGCCCATGTGTGTGGGGGGAGTATGCGTGTGTGTGTGTGTGTATTTGTGTGCGTGTGTGTGTGTGTGTTTACATGCATGTCCATGGTGTTCAGTGAGGAATCAAAGCGTATCGGCCAGGAGTGAGAGAAGCCTTGTTTGTCTGATTAGGCCCCTCCAGGGAGTACAGAAGAGCTAGTGGGAGGGAGGGCACTCTGCGCTGTGGTTGTTAGAACATGACTCTATACACACGCACACACACACACACACACCATGACACATGCAGACAGAGACACACACACACACACACACAGAAATAAATAGACAAAAGCACAGGCGCAAACACACAAGCATAGACACATACTGTACACATATGGACACAGGCGACACACACACACACACACACATACACAATCACACGCAAACAGATAAACATACATACACTCAATTAAATTTGAATGTTTATGATGTAATTTCTTGTTTATTATGCCACCGTATTATGGTCTCTGGGCACTCTGATGGTAATTGCCACTGAAGCTCGCTGTGGTTGTTATTGTTTGTTGTCTCTGACAAGTTTGGGTTGTCAAGCTAACGTAAACAGTGTTGTAAACACGAGGTCAGATCACAGGGTGAGAACAGCCTCAGGTCTTACAGCACATTCCCATGGAAATGGAAATTAAGTAGACTATATTTTCTTCGAGGAAGAAAGTGCACATGAAACATTGACAATATTACAATTTACAGATATACCAAGTACCAAGATTATTACATGAACATAATATGAACACATAATATGAACACTACATAAAACAACATAAGTCATAAATGCAAATTTATGGAAAAAATGCATACCCCACAATTAATATACAAGCTAATGATACTCTTTCATCCAAAATAATCATATCATTTGTGTTTTAAAATTATATTTCTGATTAGACACTATGAAATATAATGGAAAGTTGTTCCATGCAAACAAAGCATTACAGTCTTACACAGCACAATTGCCCATGGTAATGGCACTGCACAACATCCCTTAATTGCTTGTCTAGTACTATGATTTTATCTCTCTCCTATACAAGTTACTTGAGTAAACAAATGCATATATTGGAGTTAAAAAATAAAATAAGAAGAAAGCTAAATGTATAAATATATCTTCTACGTTCAACCATGACAGACTGCTGTGTGCCTTGCTTACAAGTTGTCACATGACCAAATTGCTGGTCAATGGTCAAGATGTGACAGAACAAGAGATTGTGCAACTTGCTTCACTAAAATTGTTGTTGAGAATGGCAGAGTGCCTTCTGATGAAAGACTTCTGCTTATGCTCATTTTTGCTACCACATAGTCAGTGAGTTGACTATCTCAGGTGACTCCAAGAAACCTATTTTTTTCTTTCTTTTCTTTTTTCTTTTTTTTCCCCACAGCGCAGCCGAGGGCATCACGAGGCAAATTCAGGTCAGTCAGTCACTCACTCAGTCAGGTAACGCTTAGTGAGATGATGCGCTTCGTCAGATTGCCTCTAGAGGGCGCTTTCACAGGCCGTTTTGTTTTTGTGAAAACTTTAACGGTAGGTGACTTTAACGTTACCTTGTGTTATTTAAGTCACGTTAGTGGAATTAGTTAATTTAACCGTGCCGTAGTGCTTCAGTGGAGAATAGCATAAAATAGAATAGAATTGAAAACGCGCCGTGGGTCTGTACAGCATCTGTGCTTGTTTTTACATTTTATTGCTGTTTACTTGATATGGATGCATAAGTTTGTCTCAGCTCTTAGATCCTAGCCTGCCCTAGCCAAAATTCAGGAAAGAACGCCTACAATGACTAACCCAAAATGAATCAGGAATAGCTCCTCAACCATAAGGCCTATATGCATGGTCTCCTTTGATAGGTAAGAAGCTAAGGAATATGAATCCATTGTATGTAAACCTATATCTATTACCATTCCAGAGTAAATGGAGATGCAATAAAGGAAAAAATAAGATTTTCATCCTCGCCTAGTATATAATCAAAATTTCAAAGGCAATATCACCATTATAACCAATATCCCATGGATAATGATGCAACTGAATGTGTTCTCCTACTCCTTGACTACAACTGTAACTGTAAATTTGATGAAAATACACTAAAATACAACATTTATGATACAATTTATAAAGATATACTCAGGCGGTCTCCATGTTTTGGCCATGTTTACTGTTTACATGTTGACTGTTTATTGGGAATTTTACTTCAAAACACTATTTATTTCAATATAGCCATGTTACAAATAACATAAATCTCCCAAAAACAATGAAATAGTAATAAAAGCGACTCAATATATAATGCATGACATGGTGAAGTGGTTTATTTTTTTGTTAGACCAAACATTGGAATGGGCAAGATGCGTGATCTAAGCTACTTTGACTGTGGTCTGATTGTTGGTTCAACATCTGAGAAACAGCTGCCCTCCTGGGATTTTCACACACTACAGTCTTTACAGAGAATGGTGTGATAAACAAGAAACATCCAGTAAGCGGCATTTCTGTGGGCGAAAACACCTTGTTAATGAGAGAGGTCAGAAGAGAACGGGCAGACTTGTTCAAGCTAACAAAAAGGCCACAAATGCTCAAATAACAGCTCTTTAGAACAGGAGTGTGCAGAAGGACATCTCACAACACACAAGTTGGTGGCTGTTATGATAAATGGGCTAAAGCAACAGATGACCAGCCAGTACTAGCAGACTGATCTCACAGAAAAACATGAAATGAACACGACTTGTTAACATCAAATTACATGTTGGTGGAACGTAAAGTGTTATATTTACGTATTCCCAGCACGAAATGGTTACGTGAAGAAGACACGACTATAAACAAGATATAGTGTCACATTGAAGTAGCATGGTGGCCAGTAAGGGTGCTGTGGTCGGGGGTGGTGGATGGGTGTATGCGTTTGCCGCCGACTGGGGTTCGATTCCCAGCGTTTTCAAAGGACATTTCAACCGTAAGTCACATTTTCATTTTTGACGAACGTTTTTCTCATTTAACCATGACCAAACCATTTCCCTAACCTTAACCAAATTGTTTTAGTTGCCTAAACATAACCTTAACCCAAACCTTAACCAAGTTGTTTTACTTGCCTAAATTTAACCATGACCTTAACCATAACCTTAACCAATTTGTGTGAGATCATGTTGGGTACTAGATAGGTGTACCTAACAAAATGGCCAGTGAGTGTAGATTTCTAATAATACTCAAGAACAAGTAGACTGTACAATCACCTGAAAACACTATCTGCCTCATTTACACAGAATGATCTCCCGCTGAAGGTTACATGTCCCACAATGACATGTGTACGTAGCAAGTTTACTAGTTGAACAAGTTTACTCGCTCGCTTCATCAATTCCGCCATTACCAGATTTTTTTTTCAAGAATGGGAGGGGGAGAGCGCTGCTGTCAAACAGCGAGGGAGGAGACAAGCTAGTTTTAAAAAAAGGAAAAGCTACAACTTGACAACAAGCTTTAGAAAAGAGGTGAAAACAACAACAGCTGGCCCACGTGTGTGGCTAATTGTTTATATCATTACGTCTCATGGAAATCTCCACGTAGCACACGTTAGTTTCAGGATTGGTTACAGGGTCTGAAATCGCTTATTACAGGTTTCAGTGTTGTTTATCTATTTTGTTATGGAATAATTTTAATGATTTTCCAACAGCCACCTTTACACTAAGATTGAAATTTTGACTACAACAGTACATCACTACACACCATCCTTAGCAACTTTACATCAATGCTGTCTAACATCTTTAGATTTCACTCATTTCTCTACCTTGGCAGTTTTTGTAGTGTAGTATATTTTTGTTAAATTAGCCATCCACACAATTACCATTTTATGTCTCATTTTATCTACTTAACCAATTAAATGAGTGTAAATAATTAGCAGTGGTAGGGCTTAGTAATACATTTTACCGTTTCATTCAACAAATGAAGGAGCTGTTTCAGTCTTTGATCTTTCTATTATATTGCTCAGTGTTTTCCACAATTACTTTCCATCACTTTGAAATTAATTTCTGTAATTTGACCATGTGACTGTTCTTTACTGTTCTATACTTCTCAATGGAAGGTAATCATGCCATTCAGATAAACAGACAGTCAACCATAATCTCTTTGAGCCAGATCTGTTTTGATTTATCATCTGACCAAGGAGCCTTAGTGGTCCCAACAGTATGTTTTTAACGGGGGCCAGTTTGTCAGTAACAGACTTAAATGGTTCCATGAAAACATGAGGAGCAGCTTCAGCCTCAGTCAAAATGCATGGGAGAATGGCATGGAAAACTCATGTAGCATACACCAAGGGTTTTGTAGCCAAACAATTGCACTGTGAGTCTAAAAGGCCCATAAGTCCATTCAGTATTCCTTAAGATTCAATTGAGACATTCAACAGGCTTCTCCTGGTCAATCTATACACAATTGTAAAGGTTAATTTAAATAGAGAAATTAAGAATGCAGTTTTGTTAATGGGTTGAAATTGCCCACATTCTGCTGTCTAAATTTAGCTTTTGATTTTGTATTTTGCACCGTTTTCTGTTTCTCCAATATCCTTACATTGACATTATAACAGCAATTGTGAAACACAAACATCAGGCAAGATGTGTACACACACAGGAAAATAATTATGTAAAATTGTAAGCATGAGTGTGTTTGACCATGGTTATACTTGTCTTTACGATGCAACATTTGTGATTGGATGTGCCAGATTGGAACTCAGCCATGTCCACATAATGTGTGTCCACACTTGACACATAAATGTGAAATTTGCATTCGGATCTGTGATTTAATATTCCCGCGCAATACTTCCGGGCCTGCAGCATGCACTTTGTTTAGTAGAGAGCAGTGGAGATGAGCATGTGTTCCTCAGTGCTGTCACAGCTCCTGCTGACAGGGGTGTAGGGGCCAACCCCCTGTTCCAAGAGCAGAGAGCAAGGTTTGTGGGGATGTGTATTTTTAACTGCAACGGCTAATTTATGCTGACAAAAATAATTTTCTGGTGAATGTTTTAGTTACAACTAGACTGAGCTACCAGACCTGTGTTTTGTGTAAAAGGTTTGGATTTTATCACATTTGGCCGCTAAGGAGCTTCCGCTCTCTCTCTCTAGTGTAGAGTGAACCTCGCTCAACCAAAGGGCAAAGGTAATGCAGGCAGCTCTCTTGAATTCTATCACTATATCACCAAAAAGCTCTATTTTACTACAGTTGTTGAATGTTAGGAATGCTCAAATCTTGGTGGATGATGAACATAGTACATAGTGATACTAAATAACATTTTTAATCCTCCTATTATGTTTGGGGTCAATTTGACCCCAAATGATGATACGTTTTCAAGGTCCTGTACACACACAAAACACAAAAGCCTTATACAACCAGAGAAAATATGAAAGTTTTACACATATTTTCTTTCTCTTTGTTTTGACTGATAACTGAGGGAACTTTCCCATGCAATTTTTGATCTTTTAAAAACATTCCCATGCTTTAGGGCCCTAACAAAGATGTGCAGTTTTATCGAGTTTTTATAGAGTTTTATCTCACCTGAAGATTTTCTGCTAATGAGGTCCTGTCACAGCTCTTTGAAAGACTATTTGGTGACTAATTTACTTTTTATTGGTGTTTTTTTCATTACTGACTAACTGCTATGTGTTACCTGCTGATGTTCTGAAGTGTAAACTTGGGTAACACTTTCAATTACTATCATTTTTTTGTAGGTTTAAATTGCTGGGGTCAATTTGACCCCAAACATAAAAGATGTCTGTTAATTTTAACATAATAGGAGGGTTAACTACCTGATCCACCCACTCTTGCAGTGACACTTTGCCATACAAAGTGCACTCTCTCATTAATGTCCTGGTAACTGCTTAGAAAGCAGTCAAAAAGTTCAGGGATATCACAAACCACAAGCATTAACTTTTATTTCTACCTTTTTACAACAGCACAAACTCTCATGAAACTGAAAAAAGTTCAAGACAATTCAACTCTGGTTGAGACGAGTACGAACACGATAGTTTCAGGGGATTGAGCCTGCTTGCCGCTCCGCTCGCCAGACTGCCCGCTCCTCCACGTCTCTCATTGAAAATGAATTATTACCAGACGGCTGTCGCATCTTGCCTAAAAAGCCCTTAAGTGGGTATGGAAAATGAATGAGTCAGCTAGCCACTTGACTGGCGAGTTAGTTAGGCACTAATTATTAATATATGAGTTATTAATTATCATTAATTCATACATATCTGGAGCAATGACCTCTGCCAACATGTGGATTCATCTTTGTGATGTATTTGCTGTGACCGCAGCATGGCAAAGTGATAAGAGGCATGGTTAAAAAGTAAGAGGGGATTTATCTGCAGTGGTGGTGAGTTCGTAGTTGATACATGTGTTAACCAGATGATATGCTTCTATGGTAAATGACTAAAAGTGGGGGGAAAGTGTTGTGTTATGTAGTAGGTTAGTGTCTGGTTTCGAACACAGGCATGGTCTAGCTCCCCTTTGACATGTTTATCCTGGTCTATAGAGGATACATGAAACAGAGGAAGGACAAAAGACTTCCATTCTGCTGTATCCTGCTTTGACCCATCCCAATGTTTCAGCAATCAATTCTGCTGTAATTACCAACAACGGCATCTGTCAGAGATTTCTATCTTATCTGGGTGGCCGATTTGATAATGGGGTTTATCAGTGGAAATGACTGTTGAGAGCTGAACCACATCAAGGATACACAAGGGTATTTGGGGTCAGGGTTCCACAAGAACAGTAGCTTATCAGATGAAGTACTGTTAGTTGGAAAGACGGCTTTGTTGGAGAAGGTTTCTGTGGTTAGAGGGAATGCTTGACCTGCTGTACAAAACTATAACAAAAAACCTGTCTTCACGTAAATACATCTTCACATGGAGATAAAATCAATCAATAGGCATATGAAAAAATGCAAATAAATAGCATTTTTCACCTTTTTTCCTCTACTGTTAATAATCTCAAGAGTCAAAGATACAAGGCTCAAACTTTTACATATCTCCCATATGTGTGAACCATGAATTTATCATGGAACTAGAATTGCACTCGGAGAGCGCAGACCTCCGCCAAGGTTCGTGCTATTATTGCTTGTTCGTGAGTCGGATCCGGATCCACTCCAAAATGTAAAGGGTTCTTCCTTGGCCCATGCTACACCCTTCCACGAAGTTTCATGAAAATCGGGCCAGTAGTTTTTCCGTAATCCTGCTAACAGACAAACAGACAGACAAACAAACAAACAAACAAACAAACAAATGGCACCGAAAACATAACCTCCTTGGCGGAGGTAATAAGCTTTACATTCTGAGATATTGATTGAAATTCTGTATACCCTTTGCAAAGATAGTAGTCATGCTAAACCCCAGATGTTTCTGTGGCAATAGACAATATCATCAAAAAGCTTGCATGAATATTTTTCCACTCAATCAAAAGACCAAAATTCACCCTCTGAGGATCAACTCCCATGTGATGTGGAAACACAGAACATAATGATAGAACTCTACTGTGCTTTGATTGTATAGCGCGCTCATCCTGATCGATTAGATTTAATGACTCAAATCATAGTCCCTCCAAGGCCCAGATGTATAAACATCTGTGTAGATTCAAGACTAAAAATATGTATGCACAATACTGGAAAGATTCATAAAACCCTGCTTACGTGGTGTTCACGTATTGACCTGTTTTATGAATGAATGAATCTCAATCATCGTGAAACTGTGTGCACATGCCTAATGCCCACTCCCACAATTAGCAATAAATGGATGTCGACACACCCGTTTGCACATAAATGCCAGTAATCATCATGGGCCTGAGTCTCTCATGAGTCTTTAAAGTAAATGCACCTTAGTCTTGCATTGGCACCGTCCTCTAATAGCACCAAAGCAGCCATTGTATCATTACACACAGTCTTTATGCACCGCAATATATTGTGAGCCATAATAGCCTTTTGATTCACAACACGTGTATGTCTTATTTATAATCTGATATGTGCATTATTTCACAGTAATGTATGATCTGAGTGACAATATAGCCAAAATGCACTATACTATGCAAAACACTATACTACACTATACAGTTAGTTATAAGAAATGTTTAGATCACCAAGGTCCTATGTGGCACCACAGAGCTGTTGGTTTGATTAATGCAGGTACCCAGCAAAACGTTTTCCAATCCAAATCCAATGGACCAACCAAAGAGCAGTCCTTCACTATCTGACTGTCTGACTTTCAAGAGAACAAACCCTTTTATTTATCTTTCATCACATCCATCTTTGCATCACATCTGTCTCTCTCCATTCGTCCTTTACTGACCTGATTTGTTTTGGTCCTTCATCATTTCCCCACTCCTCTTGTTCTTTCTCTCAGACTCTCATTTCTTTTTTCCTCCTGCTCATGTGGAGGGCTGGTAAACAGACATCACTGACAAACACAGACAATGAGAGTCAATTCACTGTCAAGTCAAGAAGGCCTGTCTTATGTGTGTTTATCTATGTGTGTGTGTGTGTTTGTGTGTGTGTGTGTGTGTGTGTGTGTGTGGGTGTGCGCGTGTGTGTGTGGGTGTGTATGCGTGTGTGCACGGGTGTGTGTGTTTGTTGCTGTCAAGAGCAATGCAAGGTTAGAAGGAGAAAATATTAGCATATTTGCTATCTAGTTTTATACAATTGCTGGGTGTTCTACAATCTCTGGGAGAGAATGAGAGACAGATGGAGAGAGGAGACATGGAGGAAGGACTGCGAGTAGAGGGGGATTACTCATGGCAGTTTTGATACTAAGGTCAAGTTTATTTACACGGCAAATCAGTGCAGATAAAGACACCTGAAATTCAGGCTAGATTAAAGTCCTGTGCAAAGATGTTTGCTTCAAGACACACACAAACACTATCATTTTAATCAGCCTATTTTCAAGTTCTACATACCAGTGGTTACCAAATGTCATTCCACCAGCTCAGAAGTGAACTAATGTGTACCTTAAGATTTTCTCAAATGTCAAGATAATCACTGTCTAACTAATTGCACGTAACATCATTAAGATTTAATGAATCCATTATGGAGCTAACACCTCCATAAGTAACAAGTGCGTTAATTTGATCCAACGCTTGACAGCCCTTTATGTCATTTCTCAGTGCACTAACTTCTAAAATGTTAGGTAGGATGTTGCTGTGGGGGGCTGGTGGTGACAGAGACCGTCCTCTAAGAGAAATGTCGCAGGTTAGATTAAAGACAGCCATTGTTTGTCTGCCAGCAGCCGTGTATTCTGTCTAAGAGTGCCTGAAAACCTAAAATGTACATGTAAAATGATGTCAATACTCACTCACTGCACTCATTAAACTGATGTACTGTGGACTAAAGACAAAGGAAGACATTGTCTTGCCACTCTGTGATGTTGGATTTTACCAAAAACACTCTGATACCAGGTATCAAGGTCACAGGAGCACAAACTTCCACATTGGTTTTGGCTCAGTGGTGTAAAAATTCACTTTCACTTTGTTTCTCCAAAAGTTTCTCCACAGACTTGCTAGCTTCGTGTGGCTATAACTGCAGAGAGCCATTTGTTCTCGAAATGAACACTAATTTGGAATGCTCGGACAAGACAAACACGCATTGGATAACATAGAGAGAGAGGAAGAGGCATCATCATTCACCAGTTGCCTTATAAATCCTCAGCCAGTTGTTTTAGTGCTGCTGACTGGGAAGGAGGCCGTGTGAGCATTACCACCACAGACATGCTTTATGTTCCCTATTACACTGACTAATTGAATATTTGTCTATTTCTAATGAGGTGGGTTGCCCCTGGAGTATTCGTATGTGTGTGTGTGTGTGTGTGTGTGTGTGTGTGCGTGTGTGTGTGTATACACTCCTATATGCAAGTGTGTCTGTTTGTCTATGAGTTTGTGTGTCTGTGTGTTCAGCTCCCCAGAAGGCTCTCTTCTCACAGATCAAAGGTGACATTTACACCTGTTCAGTGCACATGCATGTAAACACACACACAAATACACACACACACCAGGCAGTACTGCTTTCAATGGCACTGCCTTGTGAATGTCCAGTATTATCTTGTATGATAAAAGGTCTAGCAAGTACATATTGGAAAAGTAACCAAAGCATCAGGGATGGCATGAGCCCAGAGTCTTAAATAATACAAACAACCAGGAATATAATATAATACTATAATAACCAAGAGGACAAAGGTAAGTTTGTAAGGTAAAAGCTGGCATTACATTGCAAAACTTGTGCAAAGACAGTAAGAGTACAATGTAAGAAGTATCATTTAAAAATAAGTTATTTTTCTCTTAAGGCATATGGTGCACCCATCTAAATCTATCTGTAAATTATCTACATTATCTAAATTACTGGGTAATCTTATCCACCACAGGATAATCTTAATGCAAGTTATAATCACCAAAAGACTAAACTCAAATACCTATGTGATGTACTGGAATGAAAGAGTCCATAACATTGGAGCAGTGAAAAGGCTTGTTTCATCCTACCGCATAACTGTGTGGGATGAGCAAATGCAAGGGTGAAAGTGTCTCTGAGATTCATATCTTCAGCTTCCTGCATGAAATTGTTTTGCTTCGCCATCCAGGTAAATGGAAATCAGATTCAGAACTTCAATTCTTTTCAAAAACCTGACCTGTCCAGCAGACCTGACCTGACCTGTCCAAAACTTGCATTCAGAGCTTACTCTCTGAATTGTGTGGCCACAAACTTAGAATGTGAACCGTATCATGTGGCAGTTTTGTTTCCCTCTATTAAAAATCATTCCAAATCAAATTGGTGCTTCAAAATGAAATGCAAATTGTTCATAGACATATAGCCAACAAGCAACTTATTACCCAAATAATCTGTTTAACAAAAAGCACAATCTGCATGAAAAGCGCTAGGAACACTCTTAAAGAAGACAGCAAATAATCTGCTTTTAACAAAAAGCACAAAGAAAAATGCTTCTCTTACTGAGCCATGCAGTGCTGGCTTGTGGGTGAATGCACTAAAACATACTTTGGGAAAAACCCTTACAGCATTCTGAAAGGTGTATAAAAGTAACCAACTTGAACATTGACAATGTCTCAGTAAGAGCAAGCATAAAATACATTGACTGGAAATCAAATAGGATTCCAAACATAAAATCTATTGACTAGAAATCAAGACAGGAAATCAAATCAACTCACAGCCACATTTTCAGCTGTCTTGGCATTGTTGATAATTGTGAGTATAATGATTGGAATAACCCATTGTTTTGATAAGCACCCATGGAAATTGCCAGTAATATAGTCTAAATTTCACTGACTTACCAATGCTACCAATGAATCCTAAGCGTATTCAACTGAATTGAATTGATCGTGTAATGGTCTGGGACACCAGTGATGGCTGTCCAGTTAGAACAAACGGCTAGTAATCACAGACTAATTAACTGCACCTGCATCTGATTGGGACACTGACAGAGACTCTGGAGAACTGATAAAAGGCAGAGCCAAGCGCAGTGCGGGTGTTCTGGAGAGAGGTGGACGCTACGGGGCGAGCCTGCCCAGCCAAGCTCTCAGATAATTGCACTCGATTCTGGGGGCGGCTGGCCTTTTGCAGTCGCTCAGGGCTGCTGGCGGTGAAGGCAGGTAGAATAGGGAGAGATGTTCCTGTGCTAGGGGAAGGGGCCGGACTTGTAGGAGTGCTCCACCGCTCCCCAGCTTGGTGTGGTGGTCTTTTCACGCTACCAGACACATCCACTAACCCACTCAAGTACTGTATATTCACACTTTTTTTTTCTCCAGTGATATTGATTCACCATCTTGCCAACCAGGCGCTCATTCTTGGTGGACATCAGTGCACAAAATGATGTAGAGCTATTGAACACAATAATACGCATGACACAATACGACGCATGACAGCACCGAAGGAAGTCCTGTGGTTTGTGTGTACATGTGTATGTGTATTAAGATGTACATTTTGCATACACACTACCCTGCAAGCGTTTGTGTGTGCATGTGTATAACCACGAGTGGATGAGTATGTTTTTTACAGTTTGATATCGCCCTTATACAGTTTTAAAAAGTGCTGATGGCGGCAAAGTGAGAGAGAGCATTAGAGCACACTGTCTAGTCTGGTCTGTATTTATACCGGTACAATCTACCTGCTCCACATCCATGGTCCTGAGCCTGCATAATCATATCAGCACTGATCTAAAAAGCCACACATGTTGCAGAGCTATCTATTTAGAGGCTGGATTTATTGCATCTAACTTATCCCCTGGGGAACTGTGTGTGTGTGTGTGTGTTTGTGTGTGTACATATCTGTGTGTGCCAATACTTATCTAAAATCCCCCGTGTTCCAGACCTAGTTGGTGTAATTCCAGTTGATCTTATCTATTTTCTTCTAGCTCTACTCCTAGTAAAGAATAAGCAAAACTACAATTACAGGGTCAGGGTCGTTTCCTCCTGCTAATGGCTGCTAATAGGTTTTGTTACAGGTAATCTGGTCCTAATGATGTAGTTAGCAGCCTCTCACACTTGCTCTGGGTCAGACCCACTATTGGAGATTCTCAAATCAATATGTGTTTGAGTCAAAGGCTTCCTGTCTGTTGAAACTTGGTCTTGAATTTTCAAATAGCTCACTAGCTAGCTGACTTGACAGACTGACAAGATAGATACTGGGTTTGACCTAGGCCACACCATTGCACCAATGACCCCATTAAATAAAAAAAATGTCCCTCTCGAATGTAGTCAGTTCAACCAATCTACCCCCTTCAAAATTGGGGGGGTGGGGTGGGTTGTGTACAAATTATTATGACCCTTCAGTGGCATCTTTTGATACTTTTATGTTAATTACAGCACCAGAGAACATCTTTATTGTTGTTCTTCTCACACCCAGTCACTACCAGTATCATTGCAGTCAGCCTTACTTGTGATTGGCAGACCAGCAACATGCTCTACATAAACCTGCATGGCTATTGGTTACATGCCAGACACCCACTCCAATCCAATTCATAACAAGCTCTGCTTCAGTGAACATTTCAACACTGAAAGACATTCCAAAATGTGAGAAGAGAATCTGATGAATATGAGTTTATGTGAGGGAAAGAAATGCACTTCAACAATAGAATTGTTGTATGAGGAGAGCTGGGCCAACAATTAAATACTACTTAATAAAAAAAAGTGAAGTAACACATCCAAAATTGGACTGGATACAATACTCACATTTCACCTATTTATTTGGGCACACACCAATGTGTTAGTACGCTATATAGTTACAACAAACTTGATGCTTCAGATATTAACATAAGTCAGACCTTACATAGCCAGACAGGCCAAAATTGTTGTATTTCAAGCCATCAATACTCCACCAATACTAGTCCAGCCTCATCCACTCTCTCCATGCGATGACACCCACCCAGGCTGCATCCTGACTGCATCGCAGTGCACCTTCTCAACAACAGCTTGATTCATTTGATGGTTCTTTCTATTTAATTGAATAATTATTAACTACGGAGATGGTTACACAATACATTTTGTAAGGAAAATGCTTGACATTTACTGAAGCAACCAACTGGTTTTGTAGAAACAAATAGGTTGAAATGCTTTTATTTAAACAAAGATCAAAAGCAAACAAACAAAAAAACCCTGCTATTGGGTATCAGTATTGACTTCAGTGTACCAATACCGGCATCATTATCACAAATTTCCCAAACAATACCCAGCCTTAGTCACAGCCGATGTCTTATATTCTGTCTCGTCCAAAGGCAGGGGATTCATCAGCAGATTCATTCATTGGAGAAAATGCCTTAATTTGTTAATTACAATTAATTACAAAAGCTGTAATACCATATATTTAGCCAGGCAACATTGTGTGTGTGTGTGTGTGTGTGTGTGTGTGTGTGTGTGTGTGTGTGTGTGTGTGTGTGTGTGTGTGAGACACAGTCTCCAGATCATTGTTTTCTGTTGATCCCCTCAGACAAGGCTTTGACCCCCTAAAAAATTTGACCCCTCCAAAATCATCTTGAGCAAACCCTGCATTTGATTAATCCCCTGGGGGAAGTGGAACATGAGTGCATACACTGACAAAACATTATTATGTAACAACTGTGCTCCATTTGGAGAAAGTTAACCTGCCGCAGACAAGGGAGTAAACGGTGGCAAAGTTTTGTGACTCTTTGTGAGTCTGGAGAGTAGGCCACAGTGATTTATGAGCTCTGGGTGTCTGTGTTATGAACCGGCGTGTAGGCCTATGTGCATTTATGTGTATGAATGTGCGTGTGGGTAAACAAGGTCGTGCTCTACTTTTAAAGCCATGCCACCAACCATCCGTCTCCTTCATCCAAGGCTTCTCATTTGAATCGCACACACACACAAGCATATACACCCGCAAACACACCTTGGAAACCCTAAAATCAAAAATTACTTCCAATCTTCACTAAAACGTAAATCTAATTACCATGTAAAGTAGCGATGATGTTCTTTCACACTCTGCTTCTCCATAACCTGCCGTTTCTAGAATAGGTGGCAGACTGTCATGTATTATTATAGAAATACTGCTAATTTACTGACAGGGTTCAAAAGACTGGGTTTATTTATTTTTTTCCACGCGGTAACAGAAATTCAGAACTTGTGATGTTGTGTAAAATGTACTTTGGATGTTTTCTAAATCAAATTGCTACACAGGCATCTGTAAACACTGATAAGAGATAAGAGCTCTGTGTGTGTGCTTGTGTGTGTGTGTGTGTGTGTGTGTGAGAGAGAGAGAGAGAGAGAGAGAGAGAGAGAGAGTAGTAACGAGGTTGAAATCACTATTTAGGAATAAATCAACTTTGTTTTTGCTCTAAAATTTCTTACCATCACTCCAATGAATATAGCTCTGCTCAAGTAAAATTGCTCCAAGCAATTCTTTCACAGAAAAGAAAACCCATGGCTGTCTGTGGACCATCAGAAGCAGGACTCAGCCTTTCTGGTCATCTCATGTGTTAAAACTTGGACCTGTCAAAATTATAATATTAATCTGGGCTCTGAAATAACCCACTATCTGCCCGGGTTTACACAGATGAATCATGACTCTGACTCATTCACTGACCCAATCTTAAGTACTGTATATTCACACAAACAGGCGTTTTTTTCTCCAATGATATTGATTCACCAGTCTAGCCAATGAGGCGCTTATTCTTGGAGGACATAAGGGCACAAAATGATGTAGAGCTATTGAACACAATAATACCGAGGCATGACAGCACTGAAGGAACTAACAGTGTTGTGGTTTGTGTGTGTGTACATGTGTATGTGTGCACCTTTTTGTTTTACGTGTCTAAACTTTGAATTTTCATGAATGTACATATATTATGATGTACATTGGTTGTTTTTTGGATGCACACTACCCTGCATGCATTTGTGTGTGTATGTGTATAACCGTGAGTGGATGAGTATGTTTGATACTGCCCTTATACAGTTTTAAAAAGTGCTGATGTTGCTGTCTAGTCTGGTCTGTATTTATACCGGTACAATCTACCTGATCCACATCCATGGTCCTGAGCCTGCATAATCATATCAGCACTGATCTAAAAAGCCACACATGT